>NC_057731.1:57839942-57916043 GCF_004010195.1 Chiloscyllium plagiosum | reverse complement strand
GCTTCTCTGCTCGTTCCAGCAGCTTGGCCTTAATCACCTTTTGGAAAAGCCCAAGGACACTTCTTCCATCCCCAGAAACCTCTTGGTGACTGAAAGAGCCATTGCTATCTCAAGCACTCTGTAAACCAATAGAATTCACCACGCAGAACAAACGTCACCATCGTCTACCACTCACTGCCTTTGAGTTCAACATCCCTAATCCCAAATCTGAACTATAGAACAAATCCCACAAAGAGCCCCCAATCTGTTACGGACTGGACCAGGCCAAACCCCTCAAAACATTTCAAGAAGGTAGCCCAGACCCAAGCTTTGCTAGTTGTTTTAAGCAGGTGTACAGCGGATATTCCAGGAGAGAATCAGCTGGTCAAACCACTTAGTTTTAAACAAAACAGAATTTATTTACAAAATTACTGATTGAAACACAAACAACAGTAAACAGAATACCGCATAACTTAACCTCTCTGAAAACCCAACAGATCATCCCGACATAATGATAGTGTTCCAAATACTTGTGACAATCCCCATAAACAACCCTTGGCACAAAAGGAAAAAAATCAAAACACAAGTTCTTCCAGGATAGAAGTCGGAGAGAGAGAGTACCAGCCTCGACCTTGCATTGGGTGCAGCAGCTTTTTCATAGTACTGCCAAAAACCAATCCAAACAGAGAAAAGCTGAGCTGGGAGAACTGGCCACACCCCTTTCATTGTCTAAGTGTACTTTTTAAACTTGAAAACCTTCTGCCTGAAACAGTGCCTGTTATCTATTATCAAATTGACCCTGAAATCATACACCCCAGACTTTTTGGCCTCTGTCATTTATGACCTCTCTTGAAAACAAATGCCAATGACTGCATAACTTTTTTTAAAGGAGCAGCTTCAACACATTTCAGAGGGTAGTTTATTGTCAATCACATTGCTGGAATGAGTCTTGGGTCACAAGTAGCAAATCTAGAATTGAGCTGAAACCACAATTTCCAAGAAATGCCTTGTTTTTAAAAAGAAAAAGTTCAATGTCTTGTTGTTCACTTTCTTCCTTATTAAAATAAGGATATCTCCATGGAATTTAGAATAAATCACTTTTACCACAATCCTTCAAAAGTCAAGTTGTCAACCATGCCGTCTTGATAACAATCTCAACACCAGTTGTTGTTGTTAGTAGTTGTTGACGGATAACTGAACCCTTTTGCTCCACGTGTTCCTTGCTTCTCACTATTAAAGAAAATATCCCATCTTGTCCTTCTTTGATAACACTATACTTTCCCATAGTACAATCCACCTGCCAGTTTTGTTCACATACTTAATCTATTGGATACCCATGAAATTTCCCATTTCCATCTTCATATTCTACTGTAGATCGCAACCTTAAAATTATCTGTAAAATAGATATGCAATTGTCGACTGCAAGCAAAAAAACTCTTCAAGAACAAAATGTGTGCAAGTTTTTTTTCACTTATACTCTCTTGTTGGGGCCATTCAACAATAACAATATATCTTATATGGTGCCTTTTCACTTCTACAAGCTTTCAAAGCCTAATTACAGTAATGGTAATCATTTATGTATGGGTTTGATTTTCCATTTATACAAGTCCTGTCAGAAACAAGAAAGGGAAGAGTTTGCATAAATATTGTCTTAAAATGTTTCTCATACAATTAATTATTTTGAAACAATCCTTGTTGGTACATAAGTATTTTGCTTTGAGAAATCTGACAGAAATAATAGTGAGGCGAATGACAAGTTAATTTTATTTTTGCGGGATATTTTTATTCAAAATGCCTCCTTCAAATAATAATTCTAAAACATAGCAACAATGCTGATAAGGTACTCATGAGTGAATTAGATTTTTCTCAGTGTTATGATGTGGTGCTGCTAGTTGTAGGAAGAAGTTTTAGCCAGGGCAATGGGAGAACGCTGTTCAAATAATGTTTTAGGATTTTGAAATGTTATTTGAAAGGACTGGTTTAACACCTAGATCTCTATCCCACCCCCATTATGCAACTTTCCTTAAGTGCTGCAGTAAAAAAGTTGCCTACGTTTATATGCTCCAGTCTTGGCTTAAATATCTTCTGTTTCAGAAGCAAGATTTAATCGTGTTAAAGCATGATGGTGAAGGAGTTAAAAACAAGAACAATTGATAGAGAAAGAGGCTTGATGAACCACAAGTAGGCAAGAATTACCAAATTAGATAAGGGTCAAAGATTCATGTATAGGTGATTTGGTCATGATTGGATAGTATAGTCACATGTATGTGTCTAGAATGTAATAGGTAACCTAATTGTGTAAGCACACAAAATTGAATAGAGGTGAGTGTGACCGTGTCTAACGTCATGAATGGTAGATATAAACAAACTGTTATCCTTAAAACAGTATAAGGCTGACGTATCGAAGTTGATCAAGGAGCTTGTATGTCATTTTATGTGGGTGCAACTCCCCTGCATATTTGGTTGACAAGGTGTACATGGACTTCAGTAAGGCGTTTGATAAGGTTCCACACTGTAGGCTATTGCACTAAATACGGAGTTTCAGGATTGAAGGTAATTTAGTGAATTGGATCAGAAATTGGCGAGCTGAAAGAAGACAGAGGGTGGTGGTTGATGGGAAATGTTCATCCTGGAGGTCCGTTATCAGTGGTATGCCACAAGGATCTGTTTTGTGGCCATTGCTGTTGATCACTTTTTATAAATGATCTGGATGTGGGCATAGAAGGATGGGTTAGTAAATTTGAAGATGACACTAAGGTAGGCAGAGTTGTGGATAGTGCCAAAGGATCTTGTGGGTTACAGAGGAACGTAGATAAGATGCAGTGCTGGACTGAGAAGTGGCAAATGGAGTTTAATGCCGAAAAGTGTGAGGTAGTTCACTTTGGAAGAAGTAACAGGAATGCAGAGAACTGGGCTAATGGTAAAATTTTTGGCAGTGGCGATGAACAGAGATTTGTGTCCAGGTGCAAACATCCCTGAAAGTTGCCATCCAGGTTGATAGGGCTGTTGAGAAGGCATATATGGTGTTTTAGTGTTTATTGGTAGGAGGTTTGAGTTTCGGAGCCACAAAATCATGCCTCAGCTATAGAAGAAGACACTGGTATGGCTACTCCTGGAGTATTAATTGCAGTTCTGGTCACCACATAGGAAGGATGAGAAGCTTTGGAAAAGGTTGAGGAGATTTACTAGGATGTTGCCAGGTATGGAAGGAAGGTTTTATGAGGAAGGGATGAGGGAACTGAGGCTGTTTTCATTGGAGAGAAGAACGTTAAGAGGTGACTTAATTGAGATGTATAAGATAATCAGAGGGTTCAATCGGGTGGACAGTGAGAGCCTTTTTCCTCAGATGGTGGAGGATAGCACGAGGGGACATAGATTTAAGATAGATATTAGGGGTAGTTTCTTCACTGAGTAGTAGAGACATGGAATGGCCTGTCTGCAACAGTAGTAGACTCACTGAGTTAAGGGCATTGGACATACATATGGATAATAATGGAATGGTGTAGATTAGATGGGCATCAGATTAATTTCACAGGTCAGCGCAACATCGAGGGCCGAAGGACCTGTACTGTGCTGTTATGTTCTATATGCTTGAATAAAGCACTGAACAAGGATGTTTGAATTTTGTTAGTCCCCATGGATCAAAGGCTTCTTGAACTCCCTTTTCAAGTTCCTCTTCACCCACCTTGGCTCGCTCTCTGCCTTTGTGGGCCATTTTTTTCTGGAATAAGCCAAAGGGAGGGACTAAGTGAGATGAAACTGGTTATAGCAGTTAGTGCTGGAGAAAGGTGGTGCAGTGTACCCATAGAGTGAGTAAGCAATGCAGAAGGATTACTTGTGTTACTGGTTGGTGATCCGTGCTTTGAATGATTCACTTGATCTTCAGGTGGGGACAGCATCTAGCTCAGCTGTGGTGCATCTAAGGTGAAATAGACTGCCAGCATTTCAATATCAAGTAAAAAATAGCCACCTAGATTTGGTATTCACTTGCCCCCAATATGCATGACATGTAAGCAAAAGAGAGTATGAAGAGAAAGAATGGAAAACTATTCGACTGGTATAAAAGAAAAGCTTTGATTAGATTAGATTCCCTACAGTGTGGAAACAGGCCCTTTGGTCCAACAAGTCCACCCAGACCCATTTCCCTAATTTGTATTTACCCCTGCACCTATCACTATGGACAATTTAGCATGGCCAATTCACCTGACCTGCACATCTTTGGATTATGGGAGGAAACCAGAGCACCTGGAGGAAAACCACGCAGACATGGAAAGAATGTGCAAACTCCACACCGACACAGTCGACCTGAGGTGGGAATCAAACCCAGGTCCCTGGCACTGAGGCAGCATTGCTAACCACTGAGCCACAGTGCTGCCCGTCTTCCTAAAGTGCCACCTAATGCAATGAGAGATTCATTCTACAGTGACTGTTTTTCTTGTCTTGAAAGTATTGGACAACATTTGTCCAGAATGCAACATATTCCATTCCCCAGTGTGCAGAGAGTCATAGAGATGTACAGCATGGAAACAGACCCTTTGGTCCAACCCGTCCATGCCAACCCTTCTGGCACAAAATTCATAAATGAGTTTTTCACAAAGATTCCCTTCATTCAAGTCGTCTTGTAGCCTTGTAACTAATGTACCTAGCTGTTGATAAGTTTCTGAATATATTAGGACATTATCCTAGAACAGCACATTATGGATCTGACCAAGAATCTCACTACCTGGGATCTGATGAGAAATAACAAGGCAGGTTTATGAAACAATCTCAGTGTAAAAGTATTCTCAAAAAAACAAGTCACCATGATCAACAGAATTTAGTATTCAGTTTGAGAATGAGAAACTTGGGTCAGAAACAACTGTGTTAAATTTTAAGTAGGAGCAGCTACGTCAGGATAAGGGCAAAGTGGGCTGGAGTGAATTGGAAAAGGAGTTTAGTAGAAAAGAGGGTTGAGGAACATTGGCCAGATATTTAAGGAAATAGTCATAAGTCACAGCAAAGATATATCCCACTGAGGAGAAACAATTCTGAGGTGAAAAACTGGCCAGGGTTTAAAAAAACATATGCAATATGGCAAAGGTTAGTGTTAAACTGAAGGATTATGAAAATTTTAAAAGTCTGGGAAAGTTGACCAAAAATAATTAAAAGGGAGAAACTAGCTATAATCTCAAAATAGATAGTAAGAGCTTCTTTAAATATGTTAAAAAATAAGAGAGGCCAAAGTGAACATGAGAGAATTAGAGAATGAGGTAGGGGAAACAATATTGAAGAACCAAGAAATGAACCAGGGGAGTTGAAAAATTCTTGGCAACAGACTTTGCAGTCATCAGTGTTAATAGCATTCCAAAAATACTAAATAATCAAAGCTTAAAAAGTGGATGGATGAGAGAGGAAACAAGCTCCACTTGAGGTAACAAGCATGATAGATAAAGGGAATAATTAGATGTAATATCTTTGGACTTGCAAAAGACATTTGATGTACTACACAAGACTACTGATAAGAGATAATATACTATTCCCTACCCGCTGGGCAGAGATCGAAGATTGGCTAAGTAATAGAAAACCAGGTTGGCATAAAGGAGGCCTTTTCAGAATGGCAACTTGTAACCATCATAGTGTCGCAGGGAGCAGTGTTGGGGCCATAATTATTTACAACATGTATGACTTTGGATGATGGTGGGAATGTATTATTGTGATACTTGAGGATGACACAAAAACAGGTGGAACAACAGAGTGAGGATGACATAAAGGGTTAACACAGAGATAAAGATAGGTTGAGTGAGTGGACAAACTTGGCAGATGGAATATAATGTAGGATAATGTGAACTTATGTACCTTTGCATGAAGAATAGAAGAGCTGGAGTTTGGTTAATTGAGGAATGAAAGCTGCAGCACAAGGAGATTTGAGGATCCTCCTACATGAATCACAAATAACTAGCATCCACGTACACAGGATAAGTAGGAAGGCAATTAGACTGTTGGTCTTCATTTCAAAGATAATAGAATGTAAATTTTGGGAGATCTTGGTAAAACTTTACAAGGCACTAGCCAAAGTGCAAGTGGAATGCAAGCAACTCCACCATCCCATGGCTGAATACTTAAGTTCCTCCCCACTCTGCCAAGGACATGCAGGTGCTGAGCCGCCGCCTCCATTGTCAAACCCTAACCACTCAACACCTGGAGGAAGGACGCCTCATCTTCCGCCTTGGGGCCCTCTAATTACACGGGATCAATGTGGAATTCACTTCCCCTCCCCCCACCTTTATCGTAGATCAACCTTCCAGCTCTGCACCGCCCTCATGACCTGTCCTACCTGTCCATCTGGGAGAAATTGAGGACTGCAGATACTGGAGATCAGAGCTGAGTGTGTGGTGCTGGAAATTGTAGGTGGCAGACAGACATATTTGGTGCCCTTGGCTACCCCTTTTGTCTGGAGGAAGTGGGAGGATTCGAAGGAGAAATGTTGAGGGTAAGGATCTGTTCAGCCAAATGAATGTGTGACAGTGGAAGGGTACTGGTGGGGACATCAGAAGAGGAAGAAACAGAAGGGTCCACCAGCTACAAATGGACACCACCACCAGTGATATATTTCCCTCCCCACCCCTATCTGCTTTCCGTTCTCTTCGTGACTACCTGGTATTAGGTCCATGCCACCTAATGACACACCCTCCCCTCCTGGCACATTCCCCTGCCGCCGCAGGAATTGCAAAACCTGTGCCCACACCACCTCCCTCACCTCTATTGAAGGCCCAAAAGAGCCTTCCACATCCATCAAAGTTTCACCTGCACATCCACAAATGTCAATTATTGTATCTCTTGTTCCTGATGCGGTCTCCTTTTACATTGAGGAGACTGGCAGAGCACTTTCGGGAACATCTCCGGGACACCCGCACCAATCAACCCCACTGCTCTGTGGCCGAACATTTTAACTCCCCCTCCCACTCTGCCGAGGACATGCAGTCCCAGACCTCTTCCATCACCATTCCCTCTCCACCCGACGCCTGGAGGAAGAACACCTCATTTTCCGTGTCGGGACTCTTCAATCCCAGGGCATCAATGTGGACTTCACCAGTTTCCTCATTTCTCTTTTTCCTCCCCCAGCTTACCTCAGTTCTAACCTTCCAACTCAGCACTGTCCCCATGACCTGTCCTAACTGCCAATCTTCCTTCCCACCTATCCACTCCACCCTCCTCTCTACCTATCACCTTCACCCCCATTTCCATCCACCTATTGCTACCTTCTCCCCGCCCCAACCCCACCCCTCTCCTATTTATCTTTTCACCCCCAAGGCTCCCAGCCTCATTCCTGAGGAAGGGCTCCTGCCCAAAATTATTTCTCTTACTCTCTTGGCTCACAAGCCTCATTCCTGATGAAGGGCTTATGCCCGAAACATCGATTCTCCTCCTCTGATGCTGCCTGACCTGCTGTGTTTTTCCATCTTTAACTCTGGTACTCCAGCATCTGCAGTCCTCAATTTCTCCTGGAATACTGTGCAGCTCTGGCCTATTTATCCAAGGAAAGATATACTGGCATTGGAGCTGGCCCAGAGAAGATTCTCTTTTTTTCCATTAGAGGTTAGAAGAAGGAGAAAAACTTATTGAAACATACCAGGTTCTTTGGGGGCTTGAGAGGCTAGATGCTGAGAGGCTGTTTTCTTGTAATGAAAGAGTTTGGGGCCAGAGGGCATGATCTCAGCAAGGGCAAGAAGGATGGATTGCACCTGAATCGGAAGGGGACTAAGAAACTGGCAGGAAGATTTGCTGGAGCTGTTTGGGAGGATTTCAGCGAGTAAGGATTGGGCGGGGGGGGAAAACCCAGGGAGATATTGAGAAAAGAGATCAATCTGAGACTGGTACAGTTGAGAAAAGAAGCCGGTCAAGCAGGGCAGTTCTTTTTATATTTCCTAATATAGACTGGGACTGCCATAGTGTTAAGGGATTATATGGAGAGGAATTTGTTGAGAGCATACAAGAAAATTTTCTGAGTCAGTATGTGGATATACCTACAAGAAAAGGTGCAAAACCTGACCGACTCTGGCATGGCAGGTGACTAAGGTGTCAGTTTGGGAGCACTTTGGGGCCAGCGATCATAATTCTATTAGTTTTGACATTGTGATGGAAAACAATAGACCAGATCTAACATTTGAAGTTCTACATTAGAGGAAGACTAATTTTGATGGTATTCGGCAAGAACTTTTAAAAGCTGATTGTGGGTACAGATATTCGCAAGTAAAGGGACAGCTGGAAAATGGGAAGCCTTCAGAAATGAGATCACAAGGGTCCAGAGACCGTATATTCCTGTTAGGGTGAAAGGAAGGGCTGATAGGTGTAGGGAATGCTGGATAACTATAGAATTGAGGGTTTGGTTAAGAAAAAGGAAACATATGTCAGGTATAGACAGGAAAGATCGAGTGAATCCTTAGAAGAGTATAAAGGCTGTAGGAGTATACTTAAGTGAGAAATCAGGAGGGCGAAAAGGGGACATGAGATAGCTTTGGCAAATAGGGTTAAGGAGAATCCCAAGGGTTTTTACAAATACATTAAGGACAAAAGGGTACCTGGGGAGCAGATAAGGCCCTTCAAAGATCAGCAAGGCAGCCTTTGTGTGGAGCTGCAGGACATGGGGAGATACTAAATGAGTATTTTGCATCAGTGTTTACTGTGGAGAAGGACATGGAAGATATAGAATGTAGGGAAATAGATGGTGACATCTTGAAAAATGTTCATATTACAGAGGAGGAAGTGCTGGATGTCTGGAAGTACATAAAGGTTGATAAATCCCCAGGACCTGATCAGGTGTACCCTAGAACTTTGCGGGAAGCTAGAGAAATGATTGCTGGGCCACTTGCTGAGATATTTGTATCATCGATAGTCACAGGTGAGGTGCCAGAAGATGGGAGGTTAGCCAAAGTGTTACCATTATTTAAGAAAGGGCAAGCCAGGAAATGAAAGACTGGTGTGCCTGCCGTCTGTGATGGGCAAGTTGTTAGAAAGGCAAGGACTGATTCGGGATAGTCAGCATGGCTTTGTGCATGGGAAATCATGTCTCACACACTTGATTGAGTTTTTGAAAAAGTAACAGAGTGGATTGATGAGGGCAGAGACGTGGGCATGATCTATATGGACTTCAGTAAGGCGTTTGCCGAGGTTCCCCATGGGAGTCTGTTTGGAAAGGTTAGATCTCATGGAATACAGGGAGCACTAGCCATTTGGATACAGAGCTGGCTCGAAGGTAGAAGACAGAGGGTGGTGGTGGAGAATTGTTTTTCAGACTGGAGCCCTGTGACCCCTGGAGTGCCACAAGGATCAGTGATGGGTCCACTACTTTTCGTCATTTATATAAATGATTTGGATATGAACATAGGAGATATAGTTAGTAAGTTTGCAGATGACACCAAAATTGGAGGTATAGTGGACAGCGAAGAAGATTACCTCAGATTACAACGGGATCTTGACCAGATGGGCCAATGGGCTGAGAAATGACAGATGAGTTTAATTTTGATAAATGGGAGGTGCTGCATTTTGGGAAAGCAAATCAGGGCAGGACTTAATGGTAAGGTCCTGCTGAACAAAGAGACCTTGGAGTGCAGGTTCATAGCTCCTTGAAAGTAGAGTCACAGGCAGATAGGATAGTGAAGAAGGCGTTTGGTATGCTTTCCTTTATTGGTCAGAGCATCGAGTATAGGACTTGGGAGGTCATGTTGCAGGTTTTCAGGACATTGATTAGTCCACTGTTGGAATATTGCATGCAGTTCTAGTCTCCTTCCTATCGGAAGGATGTTGTGAAACTTGAAAGGGTTCAGAAAAGATTTACAATGATTTTGCCAGGGTTGAAGGATTTGAGCTATAGGGAAAGGCTGAATAAGCCGGGTCTGTTTTCCCTGGATCGTCGAAGGCTGAGGGGTGACATTATAGAGGTTTATAAAATGATGAGGGGCATGAATAGGATAAATAGACAAAATCTTTTCCCTGGGGTTGGGGAGCCCAGAACTGGGGGGCATAAGTTTAGGGTGAGAGGGGAAGGATATGAAAGAGACCTAAGGGGCAACCAGAGCAAGTGGTGGAGGCTGGTACAATTGCAACATTTAAGAGGCATCTGGATATGTGAATAGGAAAGGTTTAGTGGGATATGGGCCAAGTGCTGGCAAATGGGACTGGATTAGGTTGGGATATCTGATCGGCTTGGACAAGTTGGACCAAAGGGTCTGCTTCTGTGCTATACATGTCTATGACTCTCTGACTCTAAGTAAGATAGATGAAGAGAATTTTTTCTTTCTGTCAGACAGTAGTTAATCTGTAAAATTCTTTATGCCAGGTGGTTGTCAAGGCTGAGTCAATAGGTGTATTCAAAGTCTGTGACATAGATTTTAATCAGTAAGGGAAGCAAGTGTCTTCTGGAAAAGACAGGAAAAAGGAATTGAGGATTATCAGATCAAACATAATCTCATTGAAAGACTCCTGCACTCCAAGGTCTCTTTGTTGAGCAACATACCCTAGGACCTTATCATTAAGTGTATCATTTGGACTCAATGGGCCAAATGGTCGGCTTCTGTTCGAATGTCTATACTATGTGTATTCTGGACAAAGTCTTACTTTGTACAATGACACACCTTTGGAGAATTATCTGTACAGTGATATTACATTGGTGATTAATAAATTTTATTTAAAATGAAATATTGTGAAATCTTAATTTTCTTTCTCTTAGGTCAGAGTGAGCAAAGAACAGGAACATTTTCTCATTATTCCCAAGGGCCTCTCATATGCTGAAGCCACTGCTTCCAACCTTGTAAGTTTGCACATATCTTTTATATAATTGTTCCTTTTTCAAAGGTTCTACTGTGATAAGTAGTTGGAAATGTATGAATTTTTACTATGTGGAGGAGCCGGTGTTGCACTAAGGTGGACAAAGTTACAAATCACATAACACCAGGTTATAGTCCAACAGATTTATTTGGAAGCACTAGCTTTCGGAGTGCTACTCCTCCTTCAGGTGGTTGTGTAGCAGGACCATAAGACTCAGAATTTATAGCAAAATATTACAGTGTCATGCAAGTAAAATTATATATTGAACAAACCTCGATTGTTCTAGAGTCATAGAGATGTACAACATGGAAAAAGACCCTTCCATCCAACTCGTCCATGCCGACCAGATATTCCAACCCAATCTAGTCCCACCTGCCAGCACCTGGCACATATTCCTCCAAACCCTTCCTATTCATATACCCATCCAAATGCCTCTTAAATGTTGCAATTGTACCAGCCTCCACCACTTCTTCTGGAAGCTCATTCCATACACGTACCACCCTCTGCGTGAAAACGTTGCCCCTTGGATCTCTTTTATATCTTTCCCCTCTCACCCGAAACCCCGACCCCAGGGAAAAGACCTTGTCTATTTATCCTATCCATTCCTCTCATGATTTTATAAACCTCTATAAGGTCACCCCTCAACCTCCAACACTCCAGGGAAAACAGCCCCAGCCTATTCAACCTCTCTCTAGAGCTCAAATCCTCCAACCCTGGCAACATCCTTGTAGATCTTTCCTGAACCCTTTCAAGTTTCACAACATTCTTCCGATAGGAAGGAGAAAAGTATTGCACGCAATAATCCAATAGTGGCCTAACCAATGTCCTGTACACAGGCAACATGACCTCCCAACTCCTATACTCAATACTCTGACCAATTAAGGAAAGCATACCAAATGCCGCCTTCACTATCCTATCGATAGTGACTCCACTTTCAAGGAGCTACGAACCTGCACTCCAAGGTCTCTTTGTTGAGCAACATACCCTAGGACCTTATCATTAAGTGTATCATCCTGCCCTGATTTGATTTCCCAAAATGCAACATCTCGCATTTACCTGATTTAAACTCCATCTTCCACTTCTCGGCCCATTGGTTCATCTGATCAAGATCCTATTGTAATCTGAGGTAACCGTCTTCGTTGTCCACTACACCTCCAATTTTGGTGTCATCTGCAAACTTACAACTATACCTCTTATGCTCACATCCAAATCATTTATATAAATGATGAAAAGTAGTGGACCCACCACCGATCCTTCTGGCACTCCACTGGTCACAGGCCTCCAGTCTGAAAAGCAACCCTCCACCACCATCCTCTGTCTTCTACCTTCGAGCCAGTTCTGTATCCAAATGGCTAGTTCTCCCTGTATTCCATGAGACCTAACCTTGCTAAGCAGTCTCCCATGGGGAACCTTGTCGAACGCCTTACTGAAGTCCATATAGATCACATCTACTGCTCCGCCCTCATCAATCCTCTTGTTACAACAGAATGAGTAAAAACTGCTAGTATTGGAATAAATCTTGACTCACTGACCATTGAACATCTTGTTAATCACTCTTCAACACATAATCCAACTGGAAAGCACTTCATGCTCGAGGGAACTCTAGAAGTTGAATTTTCAACTTTCTCCAGCTTCTCACATTTCTCTTCACCTTGTTCACAAGACCTGTTTCCTGCTGTCTCAACCATATTCCTGCTAAATTACTAAGTTATTCCCATTCATGTACTGTACCTCTCTTTCAAATATACCTTTATCACTGTTGTCCACAAAAGCCCACCTCCATTCTTGCACAATACTGCTCCATTTTTAACCTCTGTTAGTCCTTGAATAAATCATATGTATCTCTATCTCTCTTTCTTGTTCTCTTACTCCTCCTTTCCCACCTCCCTAAACAAATTCAAGCCCATTTTTCAGTGCATTCCACTTTTCAGTCAGATTTCTGTTGCTACCACAGCACCAAGACAGCTTATCAAAGTCATTATAGAACTGCAGATATGATTGTTGCAATGGTAAAATTTTCTTCTTTGCTTTTCTCAATCTGTCTGCAGCTTTTGACATGGTTGTACAATCCTCTTGCAGTGCTTCTTTACTGTCATCCAAAGGGTAGAGACTGGACTGACTTAGTTCTCTTCTTATCTGCTTCACTTTAACCAGAGAATCAGCTGCAATGATCCCCAAGGATCTGTCTTACTCTCATTCTTCTCATTTATATGCTGCCTGTCAAGGACATCATAGAGTCATACAACATGGAAACAGACACTTCAGTCCAACCGGTGGACACCAACCATGTTCCCAAAGTAAACTCGTCCCACCTGCCGGTGCTTGACACATATCCTTTCAAACCTTTTCTCTTCATGAACTTATCCAAACATCTTTTAACTGTGGTAATGGTTCCTGCATCCACCACTTTCTTTGGCAGATCATTTCACACACAAATCACTCTCTACAATTTTTAGAAGGTTGCCCCTCTTTCTTTTTAAATCTTTCTCTTCTCACTTTAAAAATATACTCTCTGACTTTGAACTCCCTCACCCTAGGGAAAAGGCCCTTGTCATTCACCTTATCTACGTCCCTCGTCATTTTATAAACCGCAAGGTCTCCCCTCAACCTCCCTTGCTCCAGTGAAAAAATTCCCAGCCTCTCCAGTCTATTTTTATACTGTGTCTCAAACTCTCCATTCCCAGCAACATCCTGGTAACTCTTTTCTAAACCCTGTCCAGTTTAATAATATCCTTCCTATAAAAAGGTGACCATTATAATAAACCTTCATTTTAAAATTGTCATCCTTGTTTAAATTACTCCATTGCCTTGACCTTTGTGGCCACTACAACCTTCTGTATTTTGTCTTCCTCCATTTCTGACCCCTTAAGTATTTTCATTTTAATTATTCTGTCATTGGTAGCCACAGCTTCAATGACTAAAGCCCTATACTCTAGAAAGTTCTCCCTAATCTCCTCAGCCTCTTGACTTATCTTTGCCTTTTTAAGGTACTGCTCAAAACCTACTTCTTCAATCAATTTAAGGGTGAGTCAATAGCCTTGTGGTATTATGACTGGACTGTTAATTCAGAGACCCAGGTAATGATCTGGGGACCCAGTTCGAACCCCCCCCTCGGTAGATGGTGGAATTTGAATTCAATAAAAATCTGGAATGAAGAATCTAAAGATGACCATGAATTGATTGGGAGGAAAAACCCATCTGATTCACTAATGTCCTTTAGGGGAGGAAACTGCCATCCTTACCTGTGTGGACAACATTTGATTCTAGATTTATAGCAATGTGATTGACTCTTAACTGCTGTCTGGGTTGTGCAATAATGCTGGCCGAGTCAGCAGTGTTCTCGTCGAGTGAATGAATTTTTTTTAAAAAGGCTTTTGGTCATCTGCACTAATGTCTCCTTACGTGGAAGATCAAATTCTACTTTATAACTTTCCTTCCTGATGCCACTCCTATTTGGGCACTATGTAGACATGAGTTAATGTTTTTTATTTAGTTATTACAATGTCGTATGTTTACAAGGCTTATGTCATGTTTTTGTACTAAGCCTCAGAAATGAAAATAATAAACTGGAGACCAACCAGCTTATGATCAATTTTATTATTTTATTTTTAAACTAGTTGCTGCAAAGCAACATGACGAGTGGCACTCTTAATGTAGCTAGCCGTTAGAGTTCTACATTGTCCACAGTACATCCTGGTCCACCCACATTGATACTACAGTCAAGAAAGCATAGGAGGCTAAGAAAGTTTGACATGCCCATAAAGACACTTATGAACACAGCCCAGTCCATCACGCAAACCAGCCTCCCATCCATTGACTCTATCTATACTTCCTGCCGCATCGGGAAAGCAGTCAACATAATCAAAGTCCCCTCCGACCCCAGTTATATTCTCTTCTGTTGGACAGAAGATGTGAAAATTTGTATACATGTACGAACTGATTGAGAACAGCTTCTTCCTCGCTTTTAGCAGATTTTTGAATGGATCTCTCAAATGTTAAGGCTGATCTCTCTCTGCACCTTCTCAGCAGCTGTAACATTGTATCCTGCATGCTGTTCTGTTACCCTAATGCAGTTGTATAGTACAATCTGTGAAAAGCATGTAAGGCAATATTTTTCACTGTACCTCCGTATACGTGACAGTAATAAATCAAATCTGATCCCCTGCTCTGGAAATGATAGGTGTATGGTTTGTGTGACTTCCATCAATTACTGATTTAAATTGATCGCTAACCTTCCGAAATCAGTATTATAACTTAGATTGTTCCTGTATTTTTTTCATTGTACTGTAGTTCCATACAACTTGCATTGCTGAACATTACATTTCTTTCAGCAGTCTGTTCTATTGATTATTTTAAAGCTTCCAGCAAAATCTAATATCTATATATAAGCATATTTAAACAGAGAGGAAACAATATACAAGACTTATAATATTGAGAATATAACCTCTCATTACTCAGTGATTCTTTTTCAAAGTAATGAACTACATTTTCATTGTAGATCACTAACTAGAGGTGCTCCAGTAGTTCAATATCCAGAGCTTATTAAAATCTCAACTTTTATTTGAATGATAGAAGTCAAATTGTGTTTCATACAATAAAATATAAGGTCACATTATTTTTTAAAACTTGCATATACACAGTGCATTTCACAACGTCAGGATGTCCAAAGTATTTTGCACCCAAATTAGTAGTTTTGAAGTTACTGTTGTGATGTATTGATTATTTTTCCCAATAAGACATCCACTGCAGTTACTACAAATCATGTACATTGATCTGTTCTAACAAAAAATGAAAATGCCAGAAATACAGACTAATAAAAAGGGGAATCATAATCTTTCTGATTTAAGGAGTGATGGTGGACAAAAAGCAGTATCACTATAATAATAGTAAAGATGCCATAGTCTTACCAGACCATAGGGCTGCTCTCTCATTAGAAAGACAACTGGCGGTTTAACCTGAGGGTCGCCACACCTCAGGCAAGGGGCGAGGTTAAGAAGGAGAAGTATTCATGATAACTTCAGGCAGTGGTCATTGGACCAATAATCCAAATACTCTGGTAATGTTCTAGGAACCAGGGTTCAAATCCCACCACAGCAGGTAGTTGAACTTGAGTTCAATAAAAGACTTGAATTAAGAATCTAAGCATGACCATGAACCTGTTGCTGATTGGCAGGAAAAAAAATCTGGTTCACTAATGTCCTTTAGGGAAGAGACCTGTCTCCTTATCTGATCTGGTCTACATGTGACTCTAGACTCTAGTAACTTGACTGACTCTTAACTGTGCTCTGGGCAATTAGGGAATAGGAAATAAATGCCAGCCTAGCCAACGACATTCACGTCCCACGAATGAACTAAAAAAAGTAAAAGAAGCATATCATTTCCTTAAATTGTTGGGTTGGGTGCTTTGAATTTTTTTGCAGAATGATGATCCTTAGTATTGTGACCTATTGTGAAATAAAGGGACTTTGATTTCAATGTTTTCATATGCTTATAGAATCTTTACCTGCAATGTGATCTATGTTGTGTTTCAATTAAAAATCAGAAAAAAGTCAGAAAATTTTAAGAATTAAGTTTCAATTTAAACAAAGATTAATTCAGAGTAACAGAAGCAGAAAATGTTATAAATATTAAACAAAACCAGCAGCAGTCTGTAGAATGAAATTCTTATCAATAATCTTATCAAAAATCATAGCCTATTGTTCTATCCACAGATTCTTGCTGATCTTAAAAACTCTTGATAAGTTTTTGTGGACTGTTGTTGTGATCTCAGTATGCCAGTGAGCTTTTCTCAATGCCCATGCATAATGATGAAAGAAAATTGGCACTTGCTGCAGTCCAAGAAACATAGTCTTCATGCAATGCTTCAGAATGATCCAGCTTAGCTTTTTGTTTCCAAAATCCATATTGCAAAACCCAAACCCTTTTGCCTAAGGAACTTTTATTCTAGCACTGAAGTTGAAATAAACACACTGCTTGAACCGGAAAGGAAACGAAAATAATGTTTAGGCCACTGTTTATTGAAATCTGTAAGAAAGCCAAAGCTATAAATTTTAAAATAGCCTTTCACATTTTAATATTTGAGGCACTGTTGTATAATTGAGATTTTCATTTACATTTGTTTTAATGACATTCAGGAAAACAGAGGATCATTGTCCCAAGAATGTTACTTTCTTTACTAAAAGCAGGTAACCCACAAAATCAAGGGAATAAGAAATGTCAAACAAATATTGTTTGTTGTAAATTTGACTCCTGTGCCAAGCTCTACCTATGGAAACAATTCTCTTAGGACCACTTGGCTTAAGACCTCAGTAAACCTTGGATGAAGCAAGAATGAGGGTCCTTGATGTTGAGACAGTATTGACCTTGGTTAACTTGAAGTTGATGAGCACTGGGGAGACATTTTACTGGGTAGAGTCATATGTACGACAAAGAAAAATGATTTTGATTATTGGAGACCAATCATCTATTTCAACTTTTAGATATTAGTACAGGATTTCCACATGATAGTGTTCTCGGCACAACCATCTTCAACTATTTCTTTGATGGTTTACTGACAATTGTACAGTGTTCAGTTCCATTTCCAACTTGTCTAATGATAAAGCAGTTTGTGTCCATGTACAAAAAGACGTGGACAGCTTTCTGACATGGGCTGACAACTGATAAATAATACTTGTTCCACACAAATGGCAAGTAATTATTATTTACAACAGGAGAGAGTGTCTAATGTCCTCTGCTTGATATTCAGTTATTGCCATCATTGATTCTGCACCATTAGCAGTACCAATTTGCACTTAACAGGGCCACACTCTGTCACACACTGTGACTACAAGCACAAGTCAGAGGCTGTAGTGACCATCTTGCATTCTAATTCCACAAAGCCTTCCCATGATCTATAAGGTGCAATTTAGAAATATAATAGAATACTCTGCATTTACCTGGGTATGTGCAGCACCAACCACATTCACTAAACTCAATACCATGCAGAATAAAGCAGCTTGCTTCATTGATAAGCCATCCATTACTTGAGATATTCACTCCTTCCATCACCAGCTTGTTGTGGCTATAGCATGTCCCATCAGTAGCACTTCAGAAATCAGCAAGACCTTTTTGACAGTAGCTTCCATATTCATCCCTTCGAAATGAATAAGGGGAGCAAGTATGACTGCAAGTACCTGTGTAAGTAGCACAATCCTAACTTAGAAATGTGTCGTCCTTAGCAATGTTGGATCAGAAGCCTTGAATTCCCTACGTAATGGCACAATGCTGACTGCAGCAGTTCAAGAAACAGCTCATCAGCACTTTCTCCAGGGCATTTATCATTGGTCAAAAAATCCATGTATGTATCCTGAACATTCAGTATAATTTTTTTCTTTCTCTGCCCTGGAGTGAGATAATAATGTGCTGTGTTTTGTTGCACTGGATGCTTGCTTATAAAATGATAATTAGCTTTCCCAAATGGTGGATGTGGACTGTACAGGGTAGGCAGTGTAACAGTGGACAGGAGGGTGATTGAGGAGGCTGGGAGGCTGCTGAAGGATTTGGACAGGTTAGCAGAGTGGGCAAAGAAGTGGTAGATGGAATACAATGTGGGAAAGTGTGAGATTACGCACTTTGGTAAAAAGAATAGAACCATGGGCTATTTTCTAAATGGGGAGAAAATTCAGAAGTCTGAAGTGCAAAGTGTTCTAGTCCATGATTCTCTCAAGGTAAACTTGCAGGTTTAGTCAATAGCTAGGAAGGCAAGTGCAATGTTGGCATTTTTTTGAGAGGAGTGGAATATAAAAGGAGGGATATATTTCTGTGGCTTACAAAGCTCTGGTCAGGCCACATTTGGAGTATTGTGTGCAGTTTTGGGCCCCATATCTCAGGGAGGATGTACTGGCCCTGAAACATTTTCAGAGGAGGTTCATGAGAATGGTCCCAGGAACGAAAAGTTTCACATATGAGGAATGTTTGAGGCCTCTGAGTTTATATTCGATGGATTTTAGAAGGATGAGAGGGGATAGAACATAGAACGTTACAGCGCAGTACAGGCCCATCGGCCCTCGATATTGTGCTGACCTGTAGAACCAATCTGAAGTTCTCTTTATCCTATACTATTCCATTTTCATCCATATGTCTATTTAATGACCATTTAAATGCCCTTAAAGTTAGCTACTGGATCAGTGGTGCTGGAAGAGCACAGCAATTCAGGCAGCATCCGAGGAGCTTCGAAATCGACGTTTCGGGCAAAAGCCCTTCATCATCGGCTTTTACCCGAAACGTCGATTTCGAAGCTCCTCGGATGCTGCCTGAATTGCTGTGCTCTTCCAGCACCACTGATCCAGAATCTGGTTTCCAGCATCTGCAGTCATTGTTTTTACCTTAAAGTTAGCTAGTCTACTGCTGTTGCAGGCGGTGCATTCCACACCCCTACTATTCTGAGTAAAGAAGCTACTTCTGATGTCTGTCCTATATCTATCATCCCTCAATTTAAAGCTATGTCCCCTTGTGCCAGCCATCGCCGTCTGAGGAAAAAGGCTGTCACTGTCCACCCTAGCTAACCCTCTGATTATCTCATGTCTCAATTAAGTCACCTCTCAAACTTCTTCTCTCTAATGAAAACAGCTTCAAGTCCCTCAGCCTTTCCTCATAAGACCTTCCTTTCATACAAGGAAACATCCTAATAATTCTCCTATGAACATTTTTCCAAAGCTTCCACATCCTTCCTATAATGCGGTGACCAGAACTGTACGCAATACTCCAAGTGCGGTCGCACCAGAGGTTTGTACAGCTGCAGCATGACCTTATGGCTCCAAAACTCAATCCCTCTACCAATAAAAGCCATCTTAACCCTATCAACCTGGGTAGCAACTTTCAGGGATCTATGTATGTGGACACCGAGACCCCTCTGCTCGTCTACACTATGAAGAATCTTAGAATTAGCCCAGTACTCTTTATTCCTGTTGCTCCTTCCGAAGCGAATCACCTCACACTTTTCCATGTTAAACTCCATTTGCCACCTCTTGGCCCAACTCTGCAGCTTTCAAAACTCGCTAAGCTTATCTATGGCCCTCTGTAACCTGCAACATCCTTCTGCACTGTCCACAACTCCGCGTTTAGTCGTACATTTACCAACCCATCCTTCTATGCCCTCATCCAAGCCATTTATAAAAATGACAAACATCAGTGGTGCTACACCACTAGCAACTGAATTCCAAGATGAACATTTCCTATCAGCCACCACCGTCTACCTTCTTTCAGCTAGCCAATTTCTGATTCAAACCACTAAGTCAGCCTCAATCCCCTGTATTTTGTGCAATAGCCTACCTTGGGGAATCTTATCAAATGCCTTACTGAAATCCATTTGTACCACAACAACTACTTTACCCTCATCCACCTGTTTGGTCACCATCTCAAAGAACTCAATAAGGTTTGTGTGGCACAGCCTACCCTTCACAAAACAGTGTTGACTATCACTAATCAACCTTTTCCTCTTTAGGTTATTATAAATCCTATCTCTTATAACCTTTTCAAACACTTTACCCACAACCAAAGTAAAGCTCACTGGTCTATAATTACCAAGGTTTTCTCTACTCTCCTCCTTGAACAAGGGGACAACATTTGCTATCCTCCAGTCTTCTGGCACTATATTCCTATAGACAATGGCAATCTAAAGATCAAAGCCAAAGCATCTGCAGTCTCCTCCCTGGCTTTCCAGAGAATTCTCGAATAAATCCCATCCGGCCCAGGGGATGTACTGATTTTTGCACTTTCCAGAATTGCTAACACATCCTCCTTGTGAACCTCAATCTTGTCTAGTCTAGTCGCCTGTATCTCAGTATTCTTCTCTACAACATTATCTTTTTCCAGTGTGGATCTAATTGAAGCTTACAGAATACTGAATGGCCTAGACAGAGTGGGTGTTGGGAAGTTGTTTCCATTGGGAGGAGAGACGAGGACCCAAGGACACAGCCTCAGAGTAAAGGAAGACCTTTTAGAACAGAGATAAGGAGAAGCTCCTTCAGCAAGAAAGTGATGAATCTATGGAATTCCTTGCCACTGAAGGCTGTGGAGGCCAGGCCATTGAGTATATTTAAGATTGAGGTTTTTCCTTGAGTATCAAGGCTTATGGGGAGAAAGCAGCAGAATGGGATTGAGAAACTTATAAGCTATGATTGAATGACAGAGCAGATTGAATGGGCTGAATGGCTTAATTTCTGTTCCTAAAGTCAATGAAAATGCCAATAAAAGTTGTATTCCTGGCTTCTTTTCATAAAAATGTGACTGATGTCAATCCACAAACAGTTGTTGGCTTCAAGTGCACATCTGTGTTGAACTTGATCACATTTCCAATGTAAACCTTTTAGCAAGAATCACAGCAAAGTAATCAGTGTCTGGTTTATTCTTTCTTTTTCCTATCAACCAGGGGTACTGAAGCTGTGATTAGTTATCCAATAGAACTTGAAAATTAAGTCTGGAACCTTTTGACCTCTGTATTTCTGTATACTTCATGGTTGAACATTTATGAACATTACATGTAAGAACTTGTCAGCAGCAGTAGTAGAAAGACCATATGTTTATAAAATAAACAATGCAGTTGACATTCTGGAACAAAAAAAATTTAGTCATGTCTTTTTAAGAATTGTTTTGCAGTTTGAAAAATATAAAAGCAAGGCTAGCTTGTTATTTTCTTCACCTCTTTCTAAAACCAAAAGTCCAGAAAAATCAGTGTTGTTCATGTATGTCTTCTACATATAGGTGAAAGTTAACATACTAGGTGAAGTCGTGGACCAGGGAAGCACTAATTTGAGAATTGACCAAGCATCATTCAGTCCCCATGCTGCCATCTATGCAATACGCCCTGATGTTCGATGTGTTGTACATATACACACACCAGCAGCTGCTGCTGTAAGTGACCATTTATTTTGCATTTTTTTGTGTTCTAAATTTTGGAGGATTTATTTCATGCAATTCAGGAAAATTTCTAATTCCCCTATTTATCCCACCTCAATTCCCTGTCACTTACAGGTTTCTACCATGAAGTGTGGTATTCTGCCAATATCCCAGGAAGCTATGGTTGTAGGCAATGTCGCATATTATGATTATCAGGGTTCACTCGATGAAGAGAGTGACCGAATTCAGCTCCAAAAGTGTTTAGGTACAGCTTGCAAGGTAAGATTGCAATAGTCATTACAGTGTTCAAGGTGGAAAATTTACATTTTTTACTTTATCCCTTCCCTTTCTCTCCCAAACTTCCTATTTCTCCCACCTTGGTTGTGTTACATACTAAAAACAAATTTTTAAACATCAATTGGAAGGAGCATCGAGGGTGGCAAAGACAAAGAATAAACTTTGTTTGGGGACCTCAATTTCCATCACAAAGAGTGGTTCGATAATATTGAATGAATTGGTGGAGGCATAAAGGACGTAACTTCTAAACTGGGTCTGACACATATGGTGAGGAAACCGCCGAGGTGATCCAAATTGACCTTCTCCTTATCAGTCTGCCTGTTAGAGATGCGTCTGTCAATGACAGTATTGGTAGGAGTGCATATCTCACAGTCTTTGAGATGAAGTCCCACCTTCTCATCAAGGATACTGTCCATCATGTCATATCACACTAGCTCCATGCTAAATGGGATAGGTATCAAACAGATCTAGCAAATCAAAAATGCTTATCTATGAAGTGCTATGCGCCCTTTGGAAAAGTAACATCATATTCAAACACAATCTGTAACTTCATTTCCCAACAAATATCTAACCTACTTGCAAACTGGGGACTAGGTGTAGCTCACTGTAGAATGCAGGGAGACTTACCTAAGAATGAGGTCCTAGCTGGTAAAGCTGTGACACAGGAAAACTTGCATGCCAAACAGCAGAAGCAATATACAGTAGAAAGAGCTGATCCCAAAATCAAAGATAAGATTTAAACTGTGCAATCCTACCACATGCAGTTATGAATGGTGGTGATCAAATAACTAACTACTGGTAGAGGCTCCATAAATATGCCCACCCTCAATAATGTGGGAGCTGAGCATTGCAAAGGCAATTGGCCTTGACAGCATTCTAGTACTTGAACTGAAAATTTTAAAACTGCCCATGCCCCTCACCAAGCTGTTCCAGTATATTCATAGTTGGCATCCACCCAGTAATGTGGAAAATTGCCCATGTCTGTCCTGTCCACAAAAAGCAGGACAAATCCAACCTAGTTACTTGTGACATTATATCAGATTATTGAGGTTGAAGGTCAGTCATCACAAGGGTTTAAATACCTTCACAAAACTTAGCAGAGTAAACTTAAAAGTTATCACTGTGAAATTCAAAAGCAAAGTATCTGCAGATGCTGGAATTCTGAAATAAAAATAATAACTGCTGGAAATGCTCAGCAAGTCAGGCAGCATCTGCAGAGAGGAAATTTTTCAATAACCTTTCGCAAGTGCTGAGAAATACTAAAAGTACAATCAGTTTTTGGCAAAAAGAACAAAAGGAAAGTCTTTGACAGAGTGGATGATGAAAGAAATTAAATGAAAAAAGAATTGATGTTGCAGATTATATCAAGTAGTAATGGGAGCTAGTAAAGAAACGAAAGTAGAGTCTGGAGAAGATGTGAATGGCAGAATGATGAATAGCTACAGTCCAAAAGGAATAACCGAAATAAGAATAAAAGATTTGGAGGTGGGAAAATTATAGTCTGAAATTGGATTTTCTGTTGCATCTACAGTAACTAACAGAGGATTAATTTGCAGGGTTATGTAACAAAAGCTAGGATGTGGACCAAATTTGGACCTTTCAATGATGCATGGAGGTGGCACAGTGGTTAGCACTGCTGCCTCACAGCACCAGAGACCCAGGTTCAATTCCTGCCTCGGGCAACTGTCTGTGTGAAGCTTGCACATTATCCCCGTGTCTGCATGGGTTTCCTCCAGGTGCTCCGGTTTCCTCCCACAGTCCAAAATGTACAGGTTAGGTGAATTGGCCATGCTAAATTGCCCGTTGTGTTAGGTGAGGGGGTAAATGTAGAGGAATGGGTCTGGATGGGTTGCTCTTCAGAGGGTCGGTGTGGACTTGTTGGGCCGAAAGGCCTGTTTCCACACTGTAGGGGATCTAATCTAATCTAATCACTTGGCCAACTAATCTTCATACTGTATGATTCATTTAATGACATAATCGTCTCAGTTGTGATGCTCCACTAACCTCGCTATCGAGCCTCCTCACTAATAGTTACTTGGATGATATAAATGGCAAAGCTTTGCATCTTCAGTACCTTCAGGAGAGAAGAAAGAGAAGGGAAAGGAAAGAAAAAGTTTTGTAACAAAAGTAAATAGAAAAAAAAAATTTAAATTGGCCATTGACTTAAACCAAAGCTTAAATATTTATTTGTTTTCTATCATATCTAATCTTGATTTTATTTTCAGGTATTGGTTCTGAGAAACCATGGTGTAGTGGCACTTGGTGAGACCATAGAGGAAGCTTTTCACTATATCTACACCGTTCAGTTGGCTTGTGAAATCCAGGTAACATTAAAAATAATATACAACTGATGCCAATCATTTATATTATGAATAGCAATTGCATTCAAACCTGTTTTACACTTGGAAAATCTGGTTCCTACTTTTAAATGTAATGATCAAGTTTTAGAAATGTTTTTCATATCAAAGTTGATCTTAACAGAATAGGTAACTTTTAAAATGTTTTAATTAACCCATACTGTGTATTGTTTTTAGAGTATTTTGGATATATACACAATTACATTTCACTTTCCAATATCTGGTCTGTGTATAGTTCCATATTTTTACCAAAGGTCACAGAAGAAGTATTGTCCTAAGCTTTCTAAAGACAGAGGGCAAAAATAAACTTTGGTTTCCATTGATTTTTTCTTTACTTTTTTTTAGTGGTATGTGGGTATCACTGGCTGGACAGCGTTTGTCCATCCCTAGTTGCCCTTCAGAAGGTGGTGGTGAGCTGCCTTCTTGAACTGCTGCAGTCCACCTGCTGTCACTTGACCCACAATGCCCTTAAGGAGAGAATTCCAGGTTTTGACCCAGTGACAGTGATATATTTCCAACTCAGGATGGTGAGTGGCTTGGAGGGGAACTTGAAGGTGCTGGTGCTCCTATATATCTGTTGTACTTGTCCTTCTAGATGGAAGTGGTTTTGTGTTTGGAAGGTGCTGGCTGAGGATCTTTGAATTTCTGCAGAGCATCTTGTACGCACTGCCACTACTGAGCGTCACTGGTGGAGAGAGTGGTGCTCTTGGATGTGGTGCCAATCAAGTGGGTTGCTCTGTTCTGGATGTTGTCAAGCTTCTGTAGTGTTGTTGGAGCCGCCCCCATCCAGGCAAGTGGGTTGTATTCCATCACACTCCTGACTTGTGCCATGTGGGTGGTGGACTGGCTTTTGGAAATCAGGTGGTGAGTTACTTGCCACAGTGTTTCTAGCCTCTGACCTGTTCATGTGATGAGTCCTGTTAAGTTTCTCATCAATGATAACTCCCAGGATGTTGATAGTGGAGGATTCAGTTACCATCGAATGTCAAGGGGACCAGATCATGTTGCATTTGGGCACGGATTACTTCAGTGTCTGAGGAGTTTTGAATTTTTCTGCCTGTGCCTCTAACTGATTGATATCCGGTTGTATCCTCTGTCAATTCTCCTCACTATCCGCAACTCCTCCAATCTTGGTGTCATCCGCAAATTGACTAATTAGACCAGCTGTGTTTTCCACCAAATCATTGGACCAGATGAAGGTGGGAATAGGGTGAAAATTATAAGCTTGAAGTGAAAGTGGGGAATATTCCATCACACTCATGGTTTGTGCCTTGTAGATGGTTGATACACTTTCAGGAGTGAGAAAGTGAGTTACTCACTACAGTATTCCTTGCCCTTGACCTGTTCTTATCACCACTGTATTTATATGCCAGTTGAGTTTCTGGTCAATGGTTAACCCCCCCCCCCCCCTCCCCCCCTTCCCAGAATGTTGATAGTGGAGGCTTCATTGATGGTAATACTATTGAATGTCAAGGGACGACAGATTGTCTCTTATTGATGATGGTCATTGCCTGGCATTTCCATGGTGCGAATGTTACTTGCCACTTGTCAGCCCAAGCCCAGATATTGTCCAGATCTCGTTGCATTTGAACATGGACTGCTTCAGTATCAGAGGATTCATGAATGGCGCTGAATATTGTGCAGTCATAGTGAACATGATTGCTTATGACCTTATGATGGAGGGAAGGTCTTTGATGAAACAACTGAAGATGGTTGGACCTAGGACATGACCCTGAGGAACCCCTGCAGAGATGTCCTGGAACTGAGATGACCGACCTCCCATAACCAGATTCCAAGTGTTAGGTATGACTCTAACCACCTGAGATTTTGCCCCTGATATCCCTTGATTTCAGTTTTGCTCGGGCTCCTTAATGCCACCACCCCTGTCGAATGTAGCCTTGATGTCAAGAGCTGTCACTCTCTCCTCACCTCTAGAATTTTGCTCTTTGTCCATGTTTGAACCAAGGCTGGAATGAAGTCAGGAGCTGAGTGGCCCTGGCAGAACCCAAACTGGGCGTCACTAAGCAGATTATTGCTGAGCAGGTGCTGCTTAACAGCACTGCTGATGACCCCTTCCATTGCTTTACTGATGATGGAGAGTGAATTGATGGGGCACTAATTGGCCAGGTTGGGTTACTATCTCGTGAGCTATGCTCAGCACCTATACCTCAATTCTATACCATTTCAATGACTGCTTGTTTATCTTGAAGCTAATGGTATGTAGTTTGATAGCTGTTTGAATGGTAATTCCAAACCTCTCATCATATAAATTGCAAGTCCAATTTCCACATTCCTTTCTCTGCCATCAATTATTTAGATATCTCAAATCCCAAAGTTCTTGTCACCTCGAAGTTCACCCTATTCATTGCTTTCCATTTCAGCCATCTAACACAGATATTTATAATTGTAAATTGCAACCACTCATTTGTCATTCCTACACTCATTTCCACACTCATTCTTGTTCACAGGTATCTTTACAGTCCTGTCTCACTTCTAAAACAAATCTAGCCCTATATTTCATTCAGCATGTTCCACTGTCAATAGTAGCACATTTAGTGATCACATGTCTAAACTCTGAAATTCTTTTCCTAAATGTTTACACTTTTCAAAGTTAGGTAAAATCAATGTTTTCACCGTGTCTTTGATAACTGTGCTGTTCCAACTGTTATCAGAAAACATGTGTTTCATCACTTTGTAAACTGGAAACTGTTGCAAGAAAGCATGTGTTTGTGACGGTTATGGTCTTCTCCCTTGGCCATGCTTAGAGGGATGCCTTTCACAATACAAGGAATTGCTATCATTGCTGCACCAGGCTGGAGTATATGAAACCAATGTGTCTGATCATGAAACTTTTGGAAATCTTTGTAAAGGTAGAAAATGAGAAAGGGGAGCATGCATTAAATAATCCACGTAAGAGAGGGAATAATGTACGAATGTCAATGTTTATATCACTTGTGAATCCCTGTAGAAAGAGTTTTTCCTTCAAATTCAACCCACTCATAGTACTTAGTCATAACTGGCCGAGACTTGACACAATCCATTGAAGTGCTTTTTCAGTAAAATTGGTTCAGATGTTTTCAGTTCGATAGGAGTTCAGTTGTATGAATTTAATTTTAAAACTATTAATAAAGAGCTTATTAGAGTAAGTAATCATTTTGCAATTTTTATATTTCTATAAATTATTATTTACAAATCATTTTCAATAAGCAACACTACATATGTTGAACTTAAATGTGCATTGAATATTTATTCTATGAATGGTGCTGTATTACATTGTTGAATATATATATAACACAGTCAAAGTGTGATGCTGGGAAAGCACAGCCAGTCAAGCAGTATCCAAGGAGCAGAAGAGTTGACATTTCGAGCATACGCCCTTCATCAGGAATGTGGGGGTGACCCAAGGGGACTGAAAGATAAATGGGAAGGGGGTGGGGGGAGGTAAACCCCATCTTTTCCCATTTACCTTTCAGCCCTCTTGGGCCACCCCCACATTCTTGATGAAGAGAACATGCTCGAAATGTCAACTCTTCTGCTCCTTGGATGCTGCCTACCTGGCTGTGCTTTCCCAGCGCCACATTTTTTGACTCTGATGTCCAGCATCTGCAAGCCTCACTTTCTCCTGTGTATATAACACATCACATGCACAATGCTGCAAAATGTCTGTGTAATTACAACATGCTACTTGTACAGCGAAAATATTTTTTGGAATGATTTTCAAAATATTGCTTCTATTGATCCATATTATTCTTTTAAAACCTGGAAGTGATCTATGTGCTTTTAACAAAGTGATTTATTTGTAGGTGAGAGCCCTGGCAAGTGCAGGTAGTGTGGATAACTTGCTGCTACTGGATTTGGAAAAATTCAAGCCTTACACTCACAAGGTGGCCATTGATGGAGTTAATATGGGAGTCGCACAGAAGTGGAGAGTTGGAGAACAGGAATTTGAAGCTATGATGAGAATGTTGGACAATTTGGTGTGTATATTTTCAGGATCCTGATTTTTTGCTTTCAAATCTCTCCAAGCCTCACATAACAGTACTCTACTACAGATAACAGAGTGCTAGTGAGTAAAGCTTTACTTTTGAATTGAGATTCCAAACCATTTACATCTTGTAGGATTTAATTTACAAGGAAAGACTTCAGCCTTGATATAGCGATGATACTCCTTGTCCCCGAGTGAGGAGATTTTGGGTTTCAGCCCCACTCCAGGACTTGCCAGCATTATCTGGTCAGCCATTTCCGTGCAGAAATGAAGGGGTTCTGCAGTGTTGAGATTCCATCTTTTGGATTAGATATTAAACCATAAGAAATAGGAACAAAGGTAGGTCCCTTGAGCCTGCTCTGCACTCAATAAGATCATGGCTGAACCTGCATTCCTCACATACAAGTTCAAATAGCTATAAAAGAACCATTGACATTCTTTGAAGTGCAGGCATGTTTTCCCAGTGTACCACTTGTTAATTTTATGATTTTATTTAATTGTATGCAGTTAGTGTGCATTTGCTTTAACTCCTTACATATAAATAGATACAGCAAAAACTATGGTTTCAAAGGACTTTTGCAGTGATAGTCTTCCAACCTCTGAGCCAGAAGGTCCGGGTTCAAGTACCATCTGCCGTGAAGGTGTGTCATAACCTATCTGAACATGACTGGCAGCTTAATGTGCCAGGGTACAGATGTTTTAAGGAGGACAGATTTAATGGAAGGAGGGGAGGGGATGTTGCACCTTTGATCAAGGAGAGTATCACACCAGTAATCAGAGATGAAATAACTGATTATCCAGTGAGACTTTGTGGGTGGAGCTACGAAATAAGAAGGGATGGTGACGTTATTGGGATTGTACTATGGGCCCCCAGATAGTCAATAGGAATTAGAGGAACAAATGCAGAGAAACTGGGTAGACTTGCAGGATCAATAGGGTTGTCATAGTCGGGGATTTTAATTTTCCTAATGTATACTGGGACTGTCAGAGCGTTAAGGACTTGGATGGGATGGAATTTAAGGTTTCCTCAAGCTGTATGTAGAGGGCCCTACTCAGGAAGGGACATAATTCTTGGGAAATAGAGCAGGACAGGTGATGGAGGTGACAGTGGGTGCGTACTTTGGGATTCATGACCAGAATTCCATTAATTTTAAAATAATTATAGTTCAAGTTCTAAATTGGAGCGAGGTTTGATGGAATTAGACAGCAGCTTGCAGGGGTCGATTGGAGTAGTTTGTTTACAGTTATAGGGACATCTGGGAAGTGAGAGGCCTTTAAAAGTGACATAGCTAGTGTTCAAGGTCTTTGTTTCTGAGAGGGTGAAGGGCAAGGTTGGCAGGAATAGGGAACCCTGGATGATGAGATATTGAGGCTTTAATAAGAAAAGAAGAGGTGTGGCTCAGGTAAAGGCAGCTGGGATCAAGGGAATTCCTGGAGGTATGCAGGGAATACAGGAGTTTACTGAAGAAGGAAATCAGGCGGGCGAAATGGGGGCACAGGATAGTCTTGGCTGAGAAGATTAAGATAGGGTAAATAGACAAGGTCTTTTCCCTGGGGTGGGAGGGTCCAGAACTAGAGAGCATACATTTATGGTGAGAGGGGAAAGACATAAAAGGGACCTG
Source organism: Chiloscyllium plagiosum (assembly GCF_004010195.1). Taxonomy (NCBI): domain Eukaryota; kingdom Metazoa; phylum Chordata; class Chondrichthyes; order Orectolobiformes; family Hemiscylliidae; genus Chiloscyllium; species Chiloscyllium plagiosum. Next base: position 57,886,125 of record NC_057731.1, on the reverse strand, counting down.
AGGGGCAACTTTTTCACACAGAGGGTAGTGCAATGAGTTGCCAGAGGAAGTGGTGGAGGTTGGTACAATTACAGCATTTAAAAAAGCATCTGGATGAGTATATGAATAGGCAGGGATTAGAGGGATATGGGCCAAGTGCTGGCAAATGGGACTAGATTAGGTTGGGATTTTGCGTAGACTTGAACAAGTTGGACTGAAGGGTCTGTTTCCATGCTGTACATTCCAAAGAGGTATTTTAAGTATATCAAAGGAAAAAGAATGACTAGAGAGAGAGAATAGGGCCCCTCAAGGACCAAAGTGGACATATATGTGTAGAACCGCAGGAGATGGGCGAGGTTCTCAATGAATATTTCCCCTCTGTATTTACCATGGAGAAAGCCATGAAAACTTGGGAAGTTAGTGGTGATATCTTGGGGACAGTCCATATCACAGTAGAGCAGGAGGTGTTGGATGAATTAGAATGTATGAAAGTCTTAGGTCCTGACCAGATATATCCAAGAACACTGCAAGAAGCTAGAGAAGTAATTGCATGCACACTGGCTGATATTTTTGCATTATTAGCCATGAGTAAGGTCCTGGAAGACTGGAGGGTAGCGAATATTGTGCCATTTTTCAAGAAGGGCTGCAAAGAAAAGCCTGGGATCTATAGACCAGTAAGCCTAACATCTGTGGTGGGTAAGTTACTTGAGAAGATTCTGAGGGAAACAATATACATTGGTTTAGAAAGACAGGGTTTGATCAGGAGTAGTCAGCATGTCTTGGTGAGTGGGCGATCATGCCTCACAAATTTGTTAGAGTTCTTTGATAAAGTCACCAGGAAGGTTGACAAGGGCAAGGTGATGGACGTTGTCTATATGGATTTCAGTAAGGCCTTTGATAAGGTTCTACATGTTAGGTTGCTCTGAAAGGTTAGATCGAATGGAATCTAAGGTGAGCTGGCAAATTGGATACAAAATTGTAGGGAGCAGAGTGTAATAGTGGAAGGATGCTTGTCGACTGGAGGCCTGTGACTAGTGGAGTGCCTCAGGTCAGTGCTGGACTCATCATTGTTTGTTTGTTTCTTTGTTTGTTATCTATATCAATGATTTGGATGAGAATGTATAAAGCATGATTAGTAAGTTCACACATGACACTAAAAATAGGCGGTATCATGGATAGTGAGGAAGGTTATCAGAAACTACAACAGGGCATTGATCAGCTGGGAAAGTGATCAAATGAAGTTTAATATACATAAATGTGAGGTCTTGCATTTTGAAAAGTTAAATCAAGGTAGGAGTTTCATGGTGACTGGTAGGGCTTTAGGGAGTGTACTGGAACAGAGGGACCTTGGAATTCAGGTGCACAGCTCCCTGAAAGTGGCGTCACAGGTAGACATGGCAGTAAAGACACACTGGCCTTCATCAGTTGGGGCATAGAATACAGAAGTTGGGAAGTTACTTTGCAATTATACAGGACATTGGTGATGCTGCACGTGGAGTACTGTGTTCAGTTTTGGTCACCTTGTTAAAGAAAGGGTGTTATTAAACTGGAAAGAATGCAGAAGAAATTTACAAAGATGTTGCCAGGACTCCGTAGTCTGAGTTATAGGGAGAGAATGGACAAGCCAAGACCTTTTTTAGACCATAGGAGACTGAGGGGGGACCTTCTTATAGAGATGTATAAGATCATGAGAGGCATGGATAGGGTAAATGCGTTCTGTCTTTTTCTCCGGGTTGGGGAATAGAGGGTTAGTGGGGAAAAAATAAAAGGAAGTCTGAGGGGCAATGTTTTTTACACACAGGGTGGTCACATGTGAAATGACCTGCCAGCGGAAGTGGTTGAGGCAGGTATATTAAACATTTAAAAGGCATTTGGATAAATATGTGGATAAGAAAGGATTAGAAGGATATGGGATGGAAATGTGTTGCTGGAGAAGCGCAGCAGGTCAGGCAGCATCTAGGAAACAGGAGAATCGACGTTTCGGGCATTAGCCTCCTGAAGAAGGGCTAATGCCCGAAACGCGATTCTCCTGTTCCCTAGATGCTGCCTGACCTGCTGCGCTTCTCCAGCAACACATTTCCATCTCTGATCTCCAGCATCTGCAGACCTCATTTTCTCTTCTTAGAAGGATATGGGCCAAGTGCAGGGAAATGGGATTAGCATGGATGGACATTTTGGTCAGCATGGACCAGTTTGGGCCAAAGGGCCTGTCGTCTTGCTAAGACTCTACAACTCTTAACAGGTTGATTAAAAATAATCAAAACTGTGGTAAAGGAGGTAAAAAATAGGGACCAGGCGTAGACCAGCCCTTGAGCATACTTGACCATTCTATGAGATTATAGATTTTAGGCCATGCGCAGTTCAGCTATTTTCTGATCTGCCCTGTTGATCAAAAACTTCTCTGAATCAGCCTTGAATATACTCAATGGCCCAACCTCCACAGCCCATTAGAGAAGATCATTCCAAATCCTAACAAGGGCTTCTTGTGGCACAGTGGTGGTGTCCCTCCCTTTTACAGTCAAGAGACCTGGGTTCATATCCCTATGTAAAATCTAGGAACAGGTTGATTAGGAAAATTTCCAAAAACTATGGACACTCAGAAGAAATCCATTATCTCCAACTTGAATGGGAAGCCCCTTCATTTTAAAGTGTACTAGTTGGTTCTAGACTCCCCATGGGAAGAAATATCCTCTTAGTATCTACCGCACCAAGCCCTTTCAGAATTTTATATCTTCCATAAAGGTCATCTCATTTTTCTAAATTCAATGAGTATCGACCCAATCTGCTCAAACATTTTTTCAGTCAGATCCCTCAGAACACTGTCTTTCTCCATCCTTTGTTGAAGTGGTGTTACCTTTTATAGTTTTCCAAACCAGCGGGGCCTTCCCAGAGTCTAGAAAATTTTGGAAGATTACAAGTAAATATATCTACAATCTCTGCAGCCATTAATTTATTTTAAGACCCAAGCATAGGGTTTGCTGAAGTGAGATTGTGAGCTGAAATCTTGAGTTTGTGAGCTCCTCAACATCAATGAACTCCCTTGCCCGTCACTATATGATAGAATCCCTACAATGTGGAAACCGGCTCTTCAGCCTAGTAAGTCCACACTGACCCTCTGAAGAGTAACCCACCCAGACCCATTCCCTTATTACTCTACGTTTGCTCCTGACTAATGCACCTAACCTACACATCTCAGTACACTATGGGCAATTCACCTAACCTACACCTCTTTGGTTTGTGGGAGGAAACTGGAGCACCCAGAGGAAACTCTCTCAGACACTGAGAGAATGTGCAGACTCCACACTGACAGTTGCCTGAGGCTGGAATCGAACCCAGATCCCTGGTACTGTGAGGCAGCAGTGCTAACCACTGAATCAATGTCGCCCTTCAGCCACTGCTCACCAAGGGGTCACAACAATTTCGAAGCCTCAAAATGGGTTCATAAAAGGAGAAGGTTTGGGAAGCACTGCCAACAAGTCCAGGGGATTTGTCAGCCTTTAAATCTGTTTGTACTCCCATTTCATTTCTGTAGCGTTCATGATTATTTTGCCTTCATCACAGTACCTCTTGATTTTGCACTGTTCCTGTGGTTTTTTTTGTATCAACCATTGTGAAGGTAGTTACAAAATAATTGTTTAAAGCTTCTGCTATTTCCTGGTTTCTCATTACTAATTCCCTAATCTCATCCTCTAAGGGACCAATGTTTATTTTAGCTTTTTTTATCCTTGTACAAGTTTTCACTCTGTTTTTATATTTGTTGCTAGTTTTCTCACATTCCAGGTTCATTCTTTTTATTTTATTACTCATTCATATGATCTCATTGAAGGGTGTAGTAGTCTCAATGGGCTGAATGGCCAACTTCTGCTCCCATGCCTTATGGTCTAAGGAAAAAATTTTGAAACTCTCAAACTTCTGGCCTGCCACTAATCTTGTGAAGATTTTGTGTGCTTTTTGTTTCAATTTGATGGCACTTCTAACCTTGAGTTATTCATAGATAGCAGCATTTATTGCCCATCCCTATTTGCCCTTGAAGGTGGTGGTGAGCTGCTCTCTTGAATTACTGCAACCCTTGTGAAGAAGACTGAACCATAATGCTGACAAATAGAATTCTGACTCTAAAGGAATGGACATGATATCTCACCTTCTCATTAGGCAGCTTATTGAGATCAAAGTTGATTTGCTGCTGCTCTGGTTTGATGGGCTTTGAAACAGCTGCTAAGTTCAATGCATGGTCTGCAAACTCTGGCACAGATGAGGAAGGTAATGCTTGAAATGTTGGATGTGTAAGTTGTTTGGAGATTTGTATACAGTCCAATGACTTTGTCTCTCGATGTACTTGGTGCCCTCTGACATGTCTTCTCAAATTTGATCAGTCACTACTACAGCATCCTATGAATTGGCAAGTATGTTCGTTCTCTTCAGGGGTGCTCTGTGGACATCCCTGAAGAGCTCCAAGCAGAGCAATTGCCTTGAGAATTTGGTGTCAGGCATGTAAGCCACAGCTGCAGCTCACAGGAGCTGTTTTTGAATTAAGTCATATTACCTTGGGAGAGGATACTGTTATTAAATCGCCTTGTTACCATGTTTGGAGAATCATGTGAACACTCTATTAGTGATACTTCTTCAGTACACTTACCCTTTTCTGAGTTCATAATTGGCCAACAATCATACATTAACCAATACCACCCAAAAGAGATTAACTAGTTAATTATCTCATTAACAGGACAGAGGTGCAAACATTTGTCTTCACAGTAGTATACTTAAAAATGTTATCTCGTTCGAGACCCCTTCCTTCTCTTTAATTAAACATTTGCTCATCCTGTCCCACCAGTACACCACCATTCTATCTTTTCTGTACTGTCCCTATCAAATGTCGTTCCATCTTTCTGACATCAGCAAGCTTATCCCCAGCATAAGCTATTCTATCCTTTGTATTCTATCTCCTGGAGGCCACAGTTATTAGCTTGGTTGAGGGTTTCACTTGAGGATTACAGTTTGATTTTCAGGACAGCTTTTCTCATTCTCACTTCCTTATTAGTTGATGTAGTCATGTTAGTAATATTGCTTTCTGCATTTGTGTTGACGTATAGAATTTCAACTTGTATAGAAACAGAAACAATGTCCTTAATTATCAACCCCATTAAATTTTATGTCACCACACACAAGGAAAGCATTAATTTCCAAGATACCACAGACTTAAGTTGGCTGAAAACAACAGGTTAAGTTCAGAGCTTTTTTTCAAAGCAATTGACATGTACTTTGAACACACTGTGGACACACTTTCTGCAAACCGATAAGGTCACAGTTTGTGCATTACGATTGAATATTCACAAAAGTTGGAGTGTTTTAACCAGGCCAGTTCTACATGCCACTTAATTTCAGATCTTGGTCTCATAATTAAACTTAATAATTGACAATATTTATTACAATAGGGTCCCCTACAGTCTTCTGGACATATGTGGCCTTAAATTAATTCATTCGTTCATTTGCAAGTGATTTTTTAACTCGGTAAAGTCAGGTTTTCCTAGCTTGTAATTAGGTGAGGGTTCTGTCATGGACTGTATTGAATCTGTTCTTTCTTCTTTGAAACCTCCTCTCCCTCTGGCCACCTTGTAGCCTCCCCTCTCGTGAGTTGCCATCACCACCCAATCCCCTTACAATCTCAGCGTGCCCTAGTAAAGCTACCAGCAGGAAGTACAGGAGAACACCAGCCTATGATAGGAAGAGTAGCTTCTCACCTTTTCCCTGCCATTCTAATCATGGGGTGACTTTTCTCTGATCGCCCAAGATTGAATTTTGCTGGGAGAGTTGAGATTTCTGGGCAGGGGCTCACTATGTATTTTGAGTCTTGTGTAGCAATCTGAGGAAGGCAATGGCCAAGTGGAATTATCGCTGGACTGTTAATCCAGAGACCCAGGTAATATTCTGGGGACCCGGGTTCAAATCTGCCACAGCAGGTGATAGAATTTGAATTCAATAAAAATCTGGAATGAGGAGTCTGATGATCATGAAACCATTGTTGACTCTTGGAAAAACCCATCTGGTTGACTAATGTCCTTGAGGGAAGGAAACTTTCATCCTTGCCTGTTCTGGCCTACATGTGACTAAATAAATGTTGGCCTCATCCTGTGAATGATTTTTTTTGTTAAAATCACTTCTCTTAAATTATTTTCATGGCATATATTCGGAGAAACACTCAGGACCTTACTCCAGATCACTTGTATCAGATGGAACAAAAATTGTACTCTTGAAGACTGCAGTAATGTTTTATGGTATCTAATTAGTCCACTAGTGCTGAACAGAGCTCGACAGACCCTTAGACATCAACAACATGATTTTTAGATACGCAAATTGCATATTATTGTCACTGACTTCAGGAATTTTCTGTATGCAAATTGCTTCTTATGTTCAAGTACGAAAAACATCAACCCATTTTCATCAAAGGATTCATTTTCGAATGGATTAGAGTTCATAAACATCACCCCTAACCCAACTACATTTTAATAGTCTCTGATACATTTAATACTTGGGCACTTAATATCTAGTCGTTGAATGTTTGTTTGAAAAACAAAATCACTCAAACAAGACTAAAGTTACCTGGTCGAAGACTGTGGTGCTGGAAAAGCACAGCCGGTCAGTCAGCATCTGAGGAGCAGGAGAGTCAACGTTTTGGGCATAAGCCCTTCATGAGGAATGCCCAAAACGTCAACTCTCCTGCTTCTCAGATGCTGCCCGACTGGCTGTGCTTTTCCAGCACCACAATCTTCAACGCTGATCCCCAGCATCTGCAGTCCTCACTTTCTCCTTAAAAGTTACGTGGTGGCCACCACAAGCTTTGATAACTACTGTTTTAATAGTCAATTTTCCTGTCCTTCAGCAGCCTGCCATGCATATTCCCCTTCTAAACTACCAGCCCACTCTACTCTTTGCTTAAACCAAGCTATCTCCAGAATCTGCTAAACTATTCCCAGTACCCCAGAAGGTCTCTGAACACAGATTGCGAAGCATTAGTCTAAACGTCAAAAGAAATGCATTACCGCAATGTATTTTGGGGTGAACCTAAAAGCATTTTAGCATTATTTCTTTATTTTCGTAAATATACATCAGTTATATAACAAACCATATCTTTGATCTCTACACATTCTAAGAAGAGAAATAGCTGAGTAACCCAGGCTGGCCTAAGTATAAATACAATTTATTTATTTCATGAGTAAATTCAAGAAATACAAACATGATTACCTATTCTGTATGATTGCATGTTCATGTCCGATCTTCATTTCTATTCAATTAATTGGATAAATCAGAATCATTGTTATTGAGTTAAAATTTGTCTCTTGTATTTTCCTGTAAATTAGGAGGAGACCAACTCCCTGACAATAACAGTCCAACTAGTTGAGGTAGCAATCATGACTGAAACATTCAAATTTAACTCAAGCTTTCAATGAGGTTATTGCACTTATTATTTTCTCTCCACAGGGCTACAGAACTGGCTACACTTACAGGCACCCTATTCTGAGAGAGAAGCTACGACACAAGAGTGAGGTGGAAATCCCTGCAACTGTCACAGCATTCTCCTTTGAAGATGATGCTGTGCAATGCTCTCCCCTCAAATTCCTGGCGCAGAAACAGCAGCGTGAAAAGACGAGATGGCTGAACACTCCAAACACGTACACAAAGGTCAATGTCCCAGAAGAGTCTCCAACAGGCGACTGCAGCCCTCGGTCAAAAATCACAGTATGTATTGATTATAAAAAACCTATTACTCAAAAATATATACTTTGGCGTAAGTATTATAGAATAGCATTTTCTTTTGAACCAATAAATTGATAGCATTGAAATAAAATGTTGTTGATTCATCATAGATCAAAAATTGAAGTTCTAAATAATTGTCTTTTATTTAGATTTCAATCAGTAAAACTGAATGCAAGCAACTATGAAACAAAAGCTGGAGAATATTTACAATTGGTAAATCGTATACTAGAAGCAATTTTGAAAATTAACTTTAGCATAGACAGGATTATTAAAAGAGAGATTTTTATTTCTAGGACAAGCATTCTTTTAAGAGGTTTGTAAAGTTTCCTTAAACTAATCATCAAAATGTGATGCAGAGTTAGTACCTGTTTTTTGTCTTGTGGATCCAGGCCACTTAGAAATTGAGTTGAAATTTCAAATTTGTTCCTTGTAGCCAGGAGAAGATTCTTTTTGGAGATAAAAGGTTAGTGTGGCCTTTGGTTCATCATTGGTCTGTCTCCAGGGTTGCATTTTTAGCAATAAATGATGGAGCTGAAGTACAATAGCCTTAGGGAGATGATTTAACATAAGCTTTGGCAATGGATTTTCCTGTATACCAGTTGTCCAACTCTACTGGGTCCTGTTGTCTAGGAGCAAGTGAGGACTGCGGATGCTAGAGAATCAGAGTCAAAAAGTGCGGCAGTGGAAAAGCACAGCAGGTCAGGCAACATCCGAGGAGCTGGAGAGTGATGTTTCAGACATCAGCCCTTCATCAGGAATGTTGTCTGTAAAGGTGCATACACTAGCAATAAATAGCCAGATCTGGAGTTCCCAACCTGAGCAAAAGGTTTATGATATGGCTAGAGGAGAAAAATAAGTTTACAAGCCTTTGATCTATTTGCACTTACTTTCTAACAATAAATCAACACACACTTTTGAGTACAGACTGACATGTCAAATATTCACATTACACGGTCTCTCCTTTACCAGTCAAAGTAAAGTGCAATCAATATTTTATTTGTTCTCATTAATTTATCAAAAAAGTGATGGTTTTCCACCAGGTAGATTGAAGTCAAGTTTATAATTTTGCTTATACAGAAAGCTGTTACTTGTGCTGCTTAACTGGTGTTTATTATGATGTGTAATTATACAGAATCAGTTTTTACTCAGTGCAGGAATCACTGTGCGTATACCTGAGTCATTGTTTATGCAGTAGGGGAAGGATCACTAACTGTGTGAGGTTATTGTCAATTCAATTTAGCAATGTAAGGATCACTTAGGAAATTTCTGTACTGTTAAAATGTGAAGGACCTGGAATTAAAACTTCCCTCTATGCACACTTTTTGTCCGTCTCATTGCATAAGTTTTGTGTTCAAGTCTTAAAGACATTACATGAAGACAATATATGTTTAAATAGTGCTTTTGAATGTAGAATCTATCTTCCCTTACAAATTTTTCTGACTACAGGTTGCAGATATTTTTTAAACTCTATAGGCCCTGAATTAGACAACGTTTACTAATACTCCCCAGGAGTATATCTTTGTTGCAACAAGTAGTGAGCTTCTGGTGCCCTTATAATGGTGGCTGAAAATAGCCATGAATAGTTCTGCTTCCGTGCCAGTGGTACTGTATGCAATAACTTCCCTTAAGCTTTTCTTTTTTTAATTACCCCCAGAGGTGCTCAAGATGCTCCTATAATGTATCTGTGCCTGCTAGGTAAACAAAGAACCTTCTATAAGATATAGCAAGTGAAATAAAGGTTTTTGTGGATATACAGTATCACCTCAGTTATTTTATACAGAAATGTGAGAGGAAGCATTTTGGTGTGAAGAATATTGAAAGACAATATCAAATAGTGGGGACAATTTTCAGAGGGACCTAAATGTATATGTACACAGCTTGCTGAGGATAGCAGAACAGTTCAGAGAGCAGTAAATAAATCAAGCAGTAGCCTCCACATTATCAAGTGGCATAATGTGTAAGAGCAAGATGATGAACTTGTATAAAACAGCTTTTAGACCTCCGCTGTAATATTGTGTACAGTCTGGGTGCCACATTACAGGAAGGATGTGATTGCATCAGAGAGAGTGCATAATTGGTTTACAAGATCGGTTCCAGGAATGAGCAACTTAAGTTATGAGGATAGATTGAAGCGGTTGGGCTATTTTCCTTGGAGAGAAGGTGGTTAAGAGGACATCTTATCAAGGTTTTCGAAATCATGAGCAGGCTAAGGAGAAACTGTTCCCCCAGAAAAGGAACAGCATCCAGACTTGGGCTGACAAGTTGCAAGTCACATTCGCTCCACACAAATGCCAGGGAATAACCATCACCAGTAAGAGACAATGTAATAATTCCCTTTGGCATCCAATGGTGTTACCATCACTGAATCCCCCACTATCAACATCCTGGGAATTACCCAGGATTACCATGACAAACTCCACTGGACCCACCACATAAACATGTGGTTACAAGAGCAGGTCAGAGGCTAGGAATACTGAAGCAAGTAAGTCACTTCATGACTCCCTAAAGCCAGTCCATCATCTGCAAGGCACAAGTTAGGAGTGTGATAGAATACTCCCCAGTTGCCTGGATGGGTGTGGATCCAACAACACTCAAAAAGCTTGACACCATCCAGGACAAAGCAGCCTACCTGATTGCCACCAAACAGCACTTAGTAGCAGCAGTGTGTCTTATCTACAAGATGCACTGCAGAAATTCACCAAAGTTCTTTAGGTAGTACCTTCCATACCCCCCACTACTTCCATGTAGAAGTACAGGAGCAACAGATATATGGAAACACCACCACTTGCAAGTTCCCCTTCGAGCCACTCTCCATCCTGACCTGGAACTATATTGCTGTTCCTTCACATTCTGGTCAAAATAGTGGAATTCCCTCCCTAAAGACATTGTGGATCTACCTACAGAACGTGGACTACAGTGGTTCAAGGCTGCTCACCACCACCACCTCAAGGGGCACTAGGGATGGGCAATAAATGCTGGCCCAAACAGTGACACCCACGTCCCGCAAGTGAATGAAAAAAATGGCATGGATTTAAAGTGATCTCGAAGAAGAAGCAGAATCACAAAATTTGGTATGCAGGTACAACAGACAATAAGGAAGGTAAATGGAATTTTGGTATTTATTGCAAAAGGAATACAGTATAAAAGTAGGGAGGTATTGCTGCAACTGTACAAGGCATAAGTGAGACCACACCTGGAGCATTGTGTACAATTTTGGTCAGACTTGAGAGTTAGAAGATGAGTTACTTGCTGAAGGATAGTGGAAGATTCAGTGATGGTAACACCATTGACTACCAAGGGCGGTGGTTGGATAGTCTGTTATTGGCAGTGGTCATTGCCTGGAGTTCTTCTATTGTGAATGTTACTTGCCACTTGGCTTGGAGAGGAATTTGCAAGTGGTAATGTTCCCATATAAAAGCTGTTCTTATCATTCTAGATGGTAGTGGTCATCTGTTTGGAAGGTGCTATCTAAGAAGCCTTGTTTAATTTTTGCAGTGCACCTTGCAGATGGTACACACCGCTGCTACTGAGTATTGGTGGTGGAGAGAGTGGATGTTTGTGGATGAGGTGCCAATCAAGTGGGCTGCTTTGTCCTGGATGGTGAAGTAGTGTTGGAGCTGCACTCATCAAAACAAGTGGGAAGGATTTCATCACAAACTAACAAACAGAATACTGGAGAAGCTTAGCAAATCTGGCAGCATCCGTGGAAAGTGAAACAGAGTTAACATTTCAACTAGAAAGTGTTGCTGGCTGGGCCATTTCAGAGGGCAGTTAAAAGCTAACCACATTGCTGTGGGTCAGGAGTCACACATAGGTCTGACCAGTTAATGATAGTTTTCTTCCCTAAAGAACATTCATGAACCAGGTAGGTTTTATTTCCACCAATCAGTAATATTTTCAGTGTCACCATTAGACTTTTAATTCCTTTTTTAAAGTTGAATTTAAATTCCACTATCTGCTGTGGTGAGATTCAAACCTAGGTCCCCAGAACATTAGTTGATCCAGCATATAATGCTACTGTACCTCCATTTACCCACTTAGTTCACCTAAACTCTTTAACATGTTCCTTATCTGCCTACATGCCCCTTACATGTTGTGTGACCACCTTTCTGAATGTGTTAGCAACATAAGCAGCAATTGAAATCACAAAGTTCAGTTCGATAACTTAAAGCTCTAGTTTGTGTAGCCAGTAACATTTACTGTATGTGTCCGTCCAAATCATATGAAACATCCCCATGTGCCCATGTACTACAGGAATACCGAATGGGCATTCCATATGGCTGAGGATTTAAGAGGGATATGGACCAAATGCAGGCAATTGGAACTAGCTGAGGGGGCACCATGGTCAGCATGGACTAATTTGGGCCTGTTTCCATGCTGTATTACTCTGTGATTCTATGATATTTTAAGTTAAACAAATGGGTCACTTGTTAGAAGCATAATGTAAAATAAACTAGTTAGTCTGGTTAGAATGTACACATTTACAAGCAAGCAGAGTCCAGTTTGATATCCTACTGTCCTTCCAGATGTTAAACATACATTTGTCTGACAAATGCTACAAGTTTTGTAATAAATATGATTTGGCTTAATGTGTCAAAAAGGTGACAAATTACTTTATTAGGGGCCAACAGCATGGATTTTGCAGGGAAAGTCTTTATTTGATTGGATTAAAGATGTTTACCTGATATATTTGTAGTTGTTTAGGTTCTTTTTAATCCTCATGATTTAGATCATGGAATTTTTAATCAATTCTTAATAGAATTTTCAGCTAATCCATTACAGATTTATCTGTACAAATTTACTTGGTAGTTTGATTAATTCACCTTCCAGAATCCTTGCTTGAGTATTATTTGTCCTTGCTGGTTCACTTAACTCTCCATTGTCTAGTATACAAATTGAAAATCATCTTCCTTGTAACCAGTTTCTTGCATCCAGAGTTCTGTGCCCAATCATTGACTGTGTCTGACTACCTAGAATTTCTCCTCTCAATATTTCACCGCTAGCCTGATATCTATTTTCCCTTTACCTATCATTTTATTTCATACAATGGGGAATATAAATTCAGGTTGTTGAAATGGCATTCTTTAAGTGTGATTTAGGTATGCATGTTAGTACAAGCACAATTTCTTCAGATCTTGAAACTGAGGTAAACATCAAAGTCAAATTGGTCACAATTGCTCCTAGTTACACCCAGTGTTCCACCCAAAGCCCTAAATTGCATGTATTTTTCTTTTAGTTGTCAATCTGTTCCTAATTAAAGTTGTGCCTTCAGATTTGCACATGCCATTAGGATGACTTAAATATGAAATAAATGAAATCAAGTTCTGTAGTATACTAAAATATTCAGTAGCTCCAATTAGCTAGATGTTAAATAGCCAACAAAGATCATTTAATTGTGTTTTTAGGTATAATTCTCATTAAGATTGTTTAAACAATGCATATGTCCATAAGATTAACTGCAATTACCCAAGTTCTAGTGAAAGATGTTCACAATAACTGTAAATATAGTTAGAAAGTTCAGCTTACACATCTGTTAGGTTAGCAATTTAAGGAAGCCTGTGTTTTCCTATGAAACCCAGATCCTGTACAAATACATTAGACTGAAATCTGATCATAGTACAATACATAAATGTGGTTTAGAAAGAAGAATTACCTTTGGTGGCAAGAGGTTAGATGATTACTGTTTAGAAAATACCAACAATGTAGGAGGACCAACAAGAAGACTAGTTACTCAGCTTACCAACATTTTAAGGTCTAGAACATGTACATGGTATTGTAAGACCTATTCACAAGTTCTTTTTTCATTTCCTTAAGGAAAAGGTAGTTGACAGAACACACTGGTAGGCATCAAAACTCAAGCTGTTAAATTCTAAACATTCTCTTGAAATGGGTGAGGGACAGTTTTATGCACAGCGTATATTTTTCTTCAGATTTTTCCCAGATTGCCCCTCTTGCTAAAACTAGTTGTTTTCATGCAGTTCTCCATCTGGAGGGTAGGTCAACATGTTATGTAATTCCCCAAAGTTTCCACCAGCAGTGCTTTCCAGTATCTCAAGTGCCAGAATACATCATTCCAGAGAGCAGACTAGGCAGCGTAGGTTGACTAAGTACAAACAAATTCATTACTCCTAGCAATTCAACTGAATGTTGGCTAAGACCTAGTCACAGATGTATAAACTTTTCTTCCTAAAATTATAATGATTTCATGCTGCAGCTATTCTATTTTCTATGTAATGAAACATAGGAGCATAAGTAGACGGTTCAGCCCATTTGAGTCTGCTCTGCCATTCATTTGAGATAATTACCTTTTTTTAAAACTTACTCATGGAATGTGGGCATCGCTGACTGGCAGCTTTTAATACCCGTCTAGTTGCCCTTAAGGTGGTGGTATGCTGCAGTTTTGAACCATTGCTGTCCACATGCTGTAGGTAGACCCACAAAACCCTTAAGGAGGGAATTAGCAGTAGTGAAGTAATGGCATTGTATTTCCAAATCTGGATAGTGAGTGGATTGGAGGGGAACATGCACGTCTAGTGTTGCCAAGTATCTGCTGCCCTTGTCCTTCAAGATGGAAGTGATCGTGGGTTTGAAACATGCTGTCTAAAGATATTTGGTGAATTTCTGCTAAATAAGTGTTGGAGGTGGATGCCAATCAAGCAGGCTGCTTTGTCCTGGGTGCTAAGGGGAGAAAGTGAGGACTGCAGATGCTGGAGATCAGAGCTGAAAATGTGTTGCTGGAAAAGCGCAGCAGGTCAGGCAGCATCCAAGGAGCAGGAGAATTGACGTTTCGGGCAAAAGCCCTTCTTCAGGAATGATTCCTGAAGAAGGGCTTAAGCCCAAAACGTTGATTCTCCTTGTCCTGGATGCTGTCAAGCTTAATGTGTTATTGGTAAGTTGGGAGTATTCCATTACACCTAACTGTGCCTTATAGATGATTGTCAAGGCACTAGAGAGTCAGGAAGTGAGTAACTCACCACAGTATTCATAGCCTCTGACCTGCTCTTGTAGGCACTGTTGTCATGTGGTGAGTCCAGTTGAATTCCTGGTCAGTGCTAACCCTGAGGATGTTGACAGTGGGGGATTCCATGATGGTAATGTCATTGATTCTCATTGAGCAGTGGTTTGATCATCTCTTATGGAGATGGTCATAGTCTGGCATTGTGTGGCACGAATATTACTTGCCAGCCCAAGCTAGATATTTTGTAGATCTTGTTTCATTTGAACATGGACTGCTTCAGTATCTGAGGAGTGGCAAATGGTGCTGAACATTGTGCAAGCATCCCCATTTCTGACTTTATGATGGAGGGAAGGTCATTGATGAAGCAGCTGAAGGCCAAGGAACTCCTACAAAGATGTTCTAGGGTTGAGATGATTAGCTTCCAACAACCATAACCACCTTCCTTATGTGCTAGGTATGACTCCAACCAGCAGAAAGTTTGCCCACTGTTACTCATTGATTTCAGTGTTGCTCAGACTCCTTGATGCCAAACTCTGTCAAATACAACTTTGATCTTAAGGGCTGTGACACGCGCCTCATCTCTGGAATTCAGCTCTTTTGTCCATGTTTGAAGCAAGGCTGTAATGAGGTCAGGAGCTGAGTGTTCCTGGTGGAACCCAAACTGGGCGTCACGGAGCAGTTGCTGCTTGATAGCATTCTTGATGACATCTTCATCACTTTCTGGTGATTGAGAGCAAAGCGATGAATGGCGTCTGGCTGGGTTGGATTTGTCCTGCTTTTTGTAAACAGGACATACCTGGGCAGTGTTCCACATTGACAAGTAGATGCCAATGTTGTAACTGTAATGAAAGAGCTTAGCTAGGGGCGCAGCAAGTTCTGGAGTGCAAGATCTGATACTCCTTGTCTCCACTTTCCTGAATTTATCACAAAATCCTTGAATCCCTAGCTGATTAAAAATCTGTCTAAAGTAGTACTTGTACATAGGAATTGAAATTGTATTTCAGGCTTCATACCTGTGTACCTACCTCACTGACTGCAATGTATTTACTGTTGGATAACACCACACAGAAAATTCTAAATGTTAATTAAGAAAAATAGTGCTGTTGGTTTGCTCTGTATCACTAGCTTGCAAGTCCTTATCTGTCCCTCCTCATGAATCTGTCTTTTGACTCTGTCCTCCTCCCATATTTCCCTTAAATCTAATGACCACATGTTCCCCACAACCTTCAATAATGCCGTCATTACTGTTGAGTGTCCCCAATCCTCCACTGCCACCTTTGAAAAAATAATTTACTCTTCAACACCTACAATAATTAAAATCTGAAGAAAGAACACTTCACACTTAAAAGTTAATTTTCAGTGCTAGAGTATCACCAAAAGTCTGTGTGACAATGAAGAGGATCTGCCACATTGTTCAAAGGATGTATGAAGTGAAATGGGCCAGGCCTTTGTTTCACCCACAGAAACATTCTCCAGACAATTTCATGCTATTTAATGTGTTTGAGTGATGACTGTCTCTGAGTGAGACACTGTGGTTATGCAGCTTTTAGAAGAGAAGAGCTTCTCAGACAGCAATTTCCTCATTTCTGCATTTCACAGCAGAAATAACTCAACAGAGGCTGGTATCCTGTCACCAAATGATCCTTTATTTACATATGGAGAGTCCTTGACATGATCCAGCTTCCTTAGAGCAAGCTGTGAGTGAACAATGTCTGATACTCCTGTTCTTTTTTATCTTTTCATTTTTTTAAATTACCGACAGTAGCAGGAACACACTATGGCCCAGCCAGCACAGAGTAAGTCACCCAAACGGAGGAGATTCTAAATCTCCTGGTTATATATTTTTTAAATTTTCCCCCACACTACCGCCTAACAATGGGGGAAGAGACAAAAAAAGAACTCTCCTCCTCAGTAGGAAACACTGACAGAAGTAATAAGCCACACTGACTGTGAGAAGTAATAATCCGCACTTCAGAGCTCAGTCTCCTTCTCTCCCTACCACACAAAAAATGAAGAGTCCTTCAAACACCGATCCAGCTCCCTCAGTGCCAGCTATCAGAAGCTCTGACATTCCCTTTTTTCCCCTCTTCCTCACCCTACCACCTGACCGTGGTAGTGCTTATTTTTTCCAGTTTTTAGATTAGAGTGGTGCTGGAAAAGCACAGCAGTTCAGGCAGCATCCGAGGAGCAGTAAAATTGACCTTTCGGGCAAAAGCCCTTCATCAGGAATACAGGCAGAAAGCCTGAAGGGTGGAGAGATCTCTGCTTGTATTCCTGATGAAGGGCTTTTGCCCGAAAGGTCGATTTTACTGCTCCTCGGATGCTGCCTGAACTGTTGTGCTTTTCCAGCACCACTCTAATCTAAACTCTGGTTTCCAGCATCTGCAGTCATTGTTTTTACCTTATTTTTCCCAACACCCATGTTGTGGAGAAAGTGAGGTCTGCAGATGCTGGAGATCAGAGATGGAAATGTGTTGCTGGAAAAGCGCAGCAGGTCAGGCAGCATCTAGGGAACAGGAGAATCGACGTTTCGGGCATTAGCCCTTCTTCAGGAATGTGTGTCTGCAGGTGTTGGACACAGTTAAAAACAAGAAGTGTGTAAATTTTTATTTATGTTCTACCACCAAGGGAGGAAGCAGTCGAGTGGCCAGTGACAAGTAGTGTCCTTCTCATCAAAGGGCAATGCTGTGTGATCAAAAAAGTGAAGGAGAGGGCAGGGATAAAATCAAATTAGAATTGGAGGGGGAAATAAAGCACTTCACTCCCTGCAGTGTCCATCTCTCCCTGAATAGCTGACACTCCTGTTTTTCCTTTTCTTTGAGTGACACTCCTGTTTATTTTTCTTTTTTGGGAGAGTCCTTGACACTGACCCAGCTCCCTCAGAGCCAGCTCTCCGAGTGAACAGAACCCTTGACACTCCTACTTTTTTTTTCCCCACAAAGCCTGACAGCAGTAGTGCTTATTTTTCTCCAGCACCCATGTCATGTTTGTGCAGGTGTCAGGCATTGTGGGAAATGACAAATGTGTAAATCTTTGTTTGTATTCCACCACCAGGCAGAAAGGAAGTACCCGAGTGGCCAGTGATGAGCAGTGCCCTTCTCAGAGGGCAATGCTGTGTGATCAGAAAGTGAAGGGGAGGGCAGGGATTAAATCAAAATAGAGTTGGAGAGGGAATAAAGCATTCCACTCCCTGAACAGCTGAAGCGCTTGTTTTTTTTCCTTTAACCCAAACAAAAAAGAAGCAAATGTCTTCCCTAAACAAGGGGGGGGATCAAAGAAACTCTCCTCCTCTTCTTTAACAGCAGGAACACACCAACTGTAGCACCAGCCAGCACAGAGTCAGTCCCCTGAACTGCGGAGATTCCCCAAGCACTCCCAGGATGACAGCAGTCAGGACAGCCTACCCACCTTCCCTAACCACCCTTTGCATCTTCCAGCCACCTGTAGGACAGCTGCCCGGGGTGATAGCGCTGAGGACGACCTACCCGCCTTCTGGCTCTGTCTTCCCCTACGTACCATCCAGCCTGTGGAATGCCCCGACACACCTTCCGGCTACCTCTAGGACAGCCCGCCCCCTTCCCTGGGACGACAATGTACAGGGCAAACCACAAGCCTTCCGGATCTCAGCCTGCCCCGAAGCACCTTCTGGCTCTCAGCTGCTCTGATACACCTTCTGACCACCTCTAGGACAGTCCATCCCGATTACCCCTTCTCAGGACGACAGCGCTCAGAATGGCCTATCCACCCTCTGGCTCTTGGGGCAGCCGGCATCGGGGTGGCTTACCCACCTTCAGGTTCACAGGATGGCCTACCCACCCTCTGCCTGTTAGGGTGACAGCTTTCAGAACGACCTTTGAGCCTCCCAGCTCACAGTAAGGCCTGCCAGACCCAGGGACACAGAAGACAGTGCAGGTGATAACCCAACAATCAACAAGACAGAGTCAATTAACAACAGAGTCCCTTCTAGTACAGAGTACATTACCATAAACCGTTCTCTTCAAAATGTAGAGTCCATTCCCAGGAACAGATCCTACTCCAGTGTACAAAGTGCATTGTCATAAATGGAGTCCATTCCAAACTGCAGAGTCCATTGCTAAAAACAGAGTCCACTCCTGAAGGCAGTAAATGCACATCCCACAGCACACAGGTGTTCAGTGTCCATAAGATTCCTGGCCCATCCTTGGAGAACCAGGCCCACTCACAGAAACAGTACACTGTAAAGGTACAGTTAACTCTCAGGGGTTTTGGTCCATTTAGAACATAGAACATAGAAGAATACAGCGCAGTACAGGCCCTTCGGCCCTCGATGTTGCGCCGATCCAAGCCCACCTAACCTACACTAGCCCACTATCCTCCATATGCCTATCCAATGCCCGCTTAAATGCCCATAATGAGGGAGAGTCCACCACTGCTACTGGCAGGGCATTCCATGAACTCACGACTCGCTGAGTAAAGAACCTACCCCTAACATCTGTCCTATACCTACCCCCCTACTTAATTTAAAGCTATGCCCCCTTGTAATAGCTGACTCCATACGTGGAAAAAGATCATCTGAAGCTTCCCTCACACCCACCTCAGTCCTGAACATTATACCCAAAAAGTTGACTTCTCCATCTCCTGATGCTGCCTGACATGCTGTGGTCTTGCAGCCTCCTGCTTGTCTACCTTGGATTCCAGCATCAGCAGTTTTTTGACTTTAATTCTTTAGATGGCAAGACTGTTCTATGAAGTGAGATTGGGCAAACTGGACCGTATTCTCTATTGTTTCAAAGAATGAAATATGATCTCAGAAACTTACAAAATATTTCAAGGGGTAAATATCACAGATACAGGCTCCTGATTGGGAAGTCTAGAACTGGGGTACACAATTTAAAAATAATGTAATGGCTACTTTAGTTCTAAGTGCAATATTCCAAAACCAAAAAGAATTCCCTTCTCTATTCCACATCGGTTTTGACTTAGCTGCGGCTTCAATTTCCAGTTTTAAGACTTTGATAGCCTCATCTTCATTTGTCATATAACTGAGCTTTCAGCTTCATACAAACCTTTCCCAAGTTATGGGTGTTACTCCACGCTCCCACAAGAAATTTTAGAAGCTTCTATCTGAAAGCCTAAAGCATTATGCAGAAGGGATGCCCCAATGGTATTATTACTAGACTATTGATCCAGAGACCCATGTATTGCTCTGGGGAGCCACATTTGAATCCTGCCTGAGCAGATGGTGGAATCTGAATTCAAAAATCTTGAATCAATAGCATAATGATGATCATGAAATTACTGTTGTTTGTCAAATAAATCTGTCTGTCCACCAATGTTCATTTGAGAAGAAAATTGCCACCTGTCTGGCCTATATGTGACTCCAGACTCAGAGCAATGTAATCGACTCTTAACTGCCATATAGGCATTATATGCTGGCCTAGTCAGGTGGACATAAAAATCAAGGCCAATGGCTCTGCAATCTCTTCCCTTGCTTCCCAGAAAATCCTAGGATAAATGCCATCAGGCCCAGGGGACGTATCTATTTGCACCCTTTCCAGAATTTCCAACACCTCTTCTCTACATACCTCAAAGCCATCCATTCTACTTAATTGTGACTCAGTACTCACATTGACAACAATGTCCTGTTCCTGATTGAATACTGACTAAAAGTATTCATTCAGTGTCTCCCCAATCTCTTCAGCCTCCACACGCAACTTCCCACTACTATCCTTGACTGGACCTATTCCTACCCTAGTCATTCTTTTATTCCTGGAGGCAAGGTCTACTCCCAGACTCCAGGATGCAGCAAGTGCTCACTTCCCAGCACACACAGGTGTTCAGTCTTTATAGAGGCCTAGTCCCAGGGTCAGGCCTACCCACAGGAACAGCTCATCTGGAAAGATGTATTTTCTCAAAAGGGCTCAGTCCAAACACCAAAAAACAGTGAAGACACAAACAAAAAACAAAGAAACCCAGAGTCCAAGGGCTAAGCCCTGCCACAAAGTCAACATTTTCTTTGAGAAAAGGACAAAGAGACAAGAGTAACATACAGGCCGTGCCCAGCCAGGGAAACAACAATCCCCTATTGAGAACTATTACACCCGAAATGCATCGACTGTGTGGATCAGGCAGTTTAAAAATTAGTACTCACTAAAAAAGAATACCAGTTTTAAAAAAAAAACTGGCTAAATAATTCAGCCAGTTCAGGAATCAGGTTTCCCCCAAAAAAGAAACAAACCAACAGCAGCAGTAACACACTGACTGTAGCACCAGCCAGCACAGAGTCAGTGCCCTAAACAGAAGAGACTCTAAATCTCCTGATTATATTTTCTTTCCTTTTTCCCCACACAACTGCCTGACAGCGGTAGTGCCTATTTTTCCCCCACACCTGTGTTGTGTGTGTGCAGGTGTCGGACACAGTGAAAAACAAGTGTGTAAATCTTTATTTATATTCCACCACCAGGAAGAAAGGAAATACCCGAGTGGCTCGTGGACACTCCTGTTCTGTTTTTTCCTGGTTATATATTTGTTTTCTTCCTGTTTATAATATTTAATTAAACAAATTACAAAACACAGTCTACAGAAAACAGTTAACATTTACAGCTGTCTACAATAGCAATTTTACAAGGGAGAGGAGCAGCAAAGCCAGGCCCCAAACCGTACCATTCAATCAGTTTACAAGGAGATGAGGACAACCCTCAAATCCCAGTTCCACATATAAAAGATAGCGACAATGACATTTGTACATAAAAAGCTAAACCAGTTACATAAACAGTGCATACAATACAGACCCAGCAAGCCCCTGTCCCTCCCACCTTCTGGCGACTCTAAGGCAGCCCGCCCCTACGTACCTTCCGGCTCTCAGTTCACCCCATGCCTCTTCCAGTTCTCGGTCCACCCTGACACACCTTTCGACCACCTCTAGGGCAGCCCGCCCCGGTACCCGCCCAGAGTAACAGTGGTCAGGATGGCTGAAGCTCCTCGGATGCTGCCTGAACTGCTGTGCTCTTCCAGCACCATTGATCCAGAATCTGGTTTCCAGCATCTGCAGTCATTGTTTTTACCCACCTTCCAGCTTCACTAACCACCCTCAGCACCTTTCGACCACCTCTGGGGCAGCCCACCCCGGTACCTGTCCGGGGTGACAGCACTGAGGACGGCTACCCGCCTTCTGGCTCTCAGTCTGCCCCTACGTACCATTGGGCTCTCACTCACCCCGATGCGCCGTGCGGCCAGTGGGCTATCCTGGCACACCTTCCAGCCACCTCTAGGACAGCATGTCCCCTTCCCTGGGACGACAGCGTGCAGGGTAGCCCACAAGCCTTCCGGATCTCAGCCTGGTCCTATGTGCCTTTTCGCTCTCGGCTGCTTTGACACACCTTTCGACCACCTCGGACAGCCCGTCCCGATTACCCCTTTTCGGGACGACAGCGCTCAGAACGGCCTACCCACCATCTGGCTCTCGGGGCGACTGGCATCAGGGTGGCCTACCCACCCTCCAGCTTTCGGGACAGCCTACCATAAGACATAGGAGCGGAAGTAAGGCCATTCGGCCCATCGAGTCCACTCTGCCATTCAATCATGGCTGATGGGCATTTCAACTCCACTTACCCGCATTCTCCCCGTAGCCCTTAATTCCTTGTGACATCAAGAATTTATCAATTTCTGCCTTGAAGACATTTAGCGTCCCAACCTCCACTGCACTCTGTGGCAATGAATTCCACAGGCCCACCACTCTCTGGCTGAAGAAATGTCTCCGCATTTCTGTTCTGAATTTACCCCCTCTAATTCTAAGGCTGTGTCCATGGTCCTAGTCTCCTCGCCTAACGGAAACAATTTCCTAGCATCCACCCTTTCCAAGCCATGTATTATCTTGTAAGTTTCTATTAGATCTCCCCTTAATCTTCTAAACTCCAATGAATACAATCCCAGGATCCTCAGCCTTTGCTCGTATGTTAGACCAACCTTTAGGTTCACAGAATGGCCTACCCACCCTCTGGTTCTCGGGGTGACAGCTTTCAGGACGGCCCATGAGCCTCCCAGCTCACAGTAAGACCTGCCAGACCCAGGGACACGCAAGACAGTGCAGGTGATAACCCCAACAAACAACACAATACAGTCAATTACCAAAAAAAAGTCCTTTCTGGTACATAGTCCAAATAGTGTCTTCAAAATATAGAGTCCATTCCCAGGAATGTATTCCACGGCAGTTTTTGAGGTGCATTGTCCAAAATGGAGTCCACTCCAAACTACAGACTCCATGCCCACAGCACACAAGTGTTCAGTCTCCATGGAGTCCTGGCCCAGCCTTGGAGAACCAGGCCCATTTACAGGAACATAGTACAGGTGCAGTTAACTCACAGGGGTTTGGTCCACTCCTGAAGGAAAGGTCTTCGCCCAACCTCCAGGATACAGCAAGTGCTCACCTCCCAGCACACACACAGGTGTTCAATCTTCAGAGTCCCAGGGCTAGGCCTCCCCACAGGAACAGTTCTGGTAAAATGTATGTCTTCCACAAGGGCTCAGTCCAAACACCAAAAACAGTGAAGACACATACAAAAAAAACCAAAGGAAACTCTAGTCCAAGGGCTAAGCCCTACCACAAAAGTAACATTACTCTTCTTTTGAGAAAAGGATAACACACAGGCTGTAACCAGCCAGTGAAACAACACTCCCCTAATGAGAACTGAGTTACACCTGAAACACATGTGCATCAGGCAGTTTAGAAATCAGTCCTTATTAAAGGAATGCCAGTTAACAAACTGGCTAAATAATTCAGCCAGTTCAGGAATCAGGTTTTCCCCCTCCAAAAAAATAAGGAAGCAGAAACCAACAGTAACACACTGACTGTAGCACCAGCCAGCACAGAGTCAGTGCCCTAAACAGAAGAGACTCTAAATCTCCTGATTATATTTTCTTTCCTTTTTCCCACACAACTGCCTGACAGCGGTAGTGCCTATTTTTCCCCCACACCTGTGTTGTGTGTGTGCAGGTGTCGGACACAGTGAAAAACAACAAGTGTGTAAATCTTTATTTATAATCCACCACCAGGAAGAAAGGAAACACCCGAGTGGCTAGTGGACACTCCTGTTCTTTTTTTTCCTGGTTATATATTTTATTAAACAATACACAGTTTACAGAACAATTAACATTAACAGCTGTATACAGAGAAACTGCAATTTTACAAGGGAGAGGAATGGCAAAGCCAGGCCCCAAACCCTACCGTTCAACCAGTTTTCAGGGAAATGACAAACCTCAAATCCCTGTTTCAATCATTACTAACAGTAGCAATGACATTTTTACATATAAAACAGTCCAAATACATAAAAACAGTGCATACAATACAGACACCCCAGCAACCCACCCGTCCCTCCCACCTTCCGGCCACTCTAAGGCAGCCCGCCCCTACACCTCTTCCGGCTCTTGGTCCACCCCATGCCCCTTTCAGTTCGACCTGACAGCCCTTCCGGCCTCCTGTAGGAGAGCCCAGGGCAACAGCAGTCAGGGCGGCTTACCCACCTTCTGGCTTCCCTAGCCGCCCTTCGCACCTTCCGGCCACCTCTAGGTCAGCCCACCCAATAGACAATAGGTGCAGGAGTAGGCCATTCGAGCCAGCACCAACATTCACTATGATCATGGCTGAACTTTCCACTATTTTTAAGAGCTGTTTCTTGAAAGTAGCCAGAGACTTGGCCTCCACTGGCTTCTGGGGCAGAGCATTCCATATATCCACCACTCTCGAAGAGGTTTCTCCTCAACTCTGTTCTAAATGGCCTACCCCTTATTTTTAAACTCTGTCCTCTGGTTCTGGACTCCCTATCAGCAGAAACAAGCTTCCTGCCTCCAGAATGTCCAATCCTTTAATAAAATAGTCAATATGGCTTTGTGCATGGGAAATCATGTCTCACAAACTTGATGATTGAGTTTTTTTGAAGAAGTAACAAAGAGGATTGATGAGGGCAGAGCGGTAGATGTGATCTACATGGACTTCAGTAAGGCATTTGACAAGGTTCACGAGGGAGACTGGTGGGCAAGGTAAGATCTCATGGAATATGGGGAGAACTCACCATTTGGATACAGAACTGGCTCAAAAGTAGAAGACAGAAGGTTGTGGTGGAGGGTTGTTTTTCAGACTGGAGGCCTGTGACCAGTGGAGTGCCACAAGGATCAATGCTGGGTCCACTACTTTTCATCATTTATATACATGGTTTGGATGGGAGCATAAGAGGTATAGTTAGTAAGTTTGTAGATGACACCAAAATTGGAGGTGTAGTGGACAGCGAAGAAGGTTACCTCCGATTACAATTGGGTTCTTGATCAGATGGGCCAATGGCCTCAGATTCATTGCTACTTCACAGCACCAGGGTCCCAAGTTCGATTTCAGCCTTGGACGACTGTCTGTGTGGAGTTTGCACATTCTCCCCATGTCTGCGTGGGTTTCCTTTGGGTGCTCCGGTTTCGTCCCACAGTCCAAAGATGTGCAGGTTAGGTGAATTGGCCATGCTAAGTTGCCCATAGTGTTAGGTGCATTAGTCAGAGGGAAATGGATCTACTTATACACTTAATGGTAAGGTCCTAGGGAGTGTTGCTGAACAAAGAGACTTTGGAGTGCAGGTTCATAGCTCCTTGAAAATGGAGTCGCAGGTAGATAGGATAGTGAAGAAGGTGTTTGGTATGCTTTACTTTATTGGTCAGAGTATTGAGTACAAGAGTTGGGAGGTCATATTGCGGCTGTACAGGACATATGTTAGGCCACTGTTGGAATATTGCGTGCAATTCTGGTCTCCTTCCTATCGGAAAGATGTTGTGAAAGTTGAAAGGGAGTGTCGGAGGCTGAGAGGTGACCTTATAGAGGTTTATAAAATCATGAGGGCATGGATAGGATAAATAGACTAAGTCTTTTCCGTGGGGTGGGGGAGTCCAGAACTAGAGGGCACAGGTTTTGGGTGAGAGGGGAAAGGTATAAAAGAGACCAAAGAGGCAACTTTTTCACAGAGGGTGGACGTGTATGGAATGAGTTGCCAGAGGAAGTGGAGGATGCTGGTACAATTGTAATATTTAAAAGGCATCTGGATGGGTATATGAATAGGAAAGGTTTGGAGGGATATGAGCCAGGTGCTGGCAGGTGGGACTAGATTGGGTTGGGATGTCTGGTCGGCATGGACAAGTTGAACTGAAGGGTCTGTTTCCGTGCTGTACATCTCTATGACTCTAAGCTTATACGTCTCAATCAGATCCCCTCTCATCCTTCAAAACTCAAGTGTATATAAGCCCAGTCGCTCCAATCTTTCAACATTTGATAGTCCCGCCATTCCGGGAATTGACTTCATGAACCTATGCTGCACTCCCTCAATAGCCAGAATGTCCTTCCTCAAATTTGGAGATTAAAACTGCACACAATACTCCAAGTGCGGTCTCCCCAGGGCCCTGTACAGCTGCAGAAGGATCTCTTTGCTCCTGCAGTGGAGGCTGGGACGCTAAATGTCTTCAAGGCAGAAATTGATAAATTCTTGGTGTCACAAGGAATTAAGGGCTACGGGGAGAATGCGGGTAAGTGGAGTTGAAATGCCCATCAGCCATGATTGAATGGTGGAGTGGCCTCGATGGGCCGAATGGCCTTACTTCCGCTCCTATGTCTTATGGTCTTATACTCAATTCCACTTGTTATGAAGGCCAGCATGCTATTAGCTTTCTTCACTGCCTGTTGTACCTGCATGCTTGCTTTCATTGACTGATGTACAAGAACACCTAGATCTCGTTGTACTTCCCCTTTACCTAACTTGACTCCATTTAGGTAGTAATCTACCTTCCTTTCTTGCCAAAGTGGATAACCACACATTTATCCACATTAAACTGCATCTGCAATGCATCCGTCCACTCACCTAGCCTGTCCAAGTCAACCTGTATTCTCATAACATCCTCCTCTCATTTCACCCTGCCACTCAGCTTTGTGTCATCAGCAAATTTGCTAATATTACTTTTAATTACTTCATTTATATCATTAATATATGTTGTAAACAGCTGCGGTCCCAGCACCGAACCTTGTGATACCCCACTGGTCACCGCCTGTCATTCCGAAAGGGACCTGTTTATCACTACTCTTTGCTTCCTGTCAGTCAGCCAGTTTTCAATCCAAGTCGGTATTTTGCCCCCAATCCCATGTGCCCCACTTTTGCTCACTAACCTCCTATGTGGGACTTCATCAAAGGCTTTCTGGAAGTCCAGGTACATTACATTCACTGGCTCTCCCTTGTCCATCTTCTTAGTTACATCCTCAAAACATTCCACAAGATTAATCAAGCACCTATCCTGTTACTGCTATCCAAATGAGTTGTAATTTCATCTTTTATAATTTATTCCAGCATCTTTCCCACCACTATAATTTCCTGTTTCTTCTCTCCCTCCTTTCTTGAAAAATGAGACAACATTAGCCACCCTCCAATCCGCAGATACCGATCCTGAATCTATAGAACATTGGAAAATGATTACCAAAGCATTCACGATTTCTGGAGCCACTTCCTTAAGTAACCTGGGATGCAGACTATTCGGTCCCGGGGACTTATCAGCCTTCAGACCTAACAGTCTATCCAACACCATTTCCTGCCTAATATAAATTCCCTTCAGTTCATCCATTACTCTAGGTCCTTCAGCTACTATTACATCTGGGAGATTGCTTGTATCTTCCCCAATGAAGACAGATCCAAAGTACCTACCTATTCAACTCTTCTGCCATTTCTTTGTTTCCCATAATAAATTCACCCATTTCTGTCTTCAAGAGCCCAATTTTAGTCTTAAACATTTTTTCTTCTTTTCACTTACCTAAAAAACCTTTTATTATCCTCCTTTTTATTTTTGGCCAGTTTGCCTCCATATCTCATTTTTTCTCTGCGTGTTGCCTTTTTAGTTATCCTCTGTTGCTCTTTAAAAGTTTCCCAGTCCTCTGGCTTCCTGCTCAGCTTTGCTTTGTTATACTTCTCTTTTATCTTTGTACAGTCCTTAACTTACCTCGTCAGCCATGGCTGCCTCTGCCTCCACTTAGGATCTTTCTTCCTCTTTGGAATGAACTGATCCTGCACCTTCTGCATTATATTCAGAAATACCTGCCATTGTTGTTCCACTGCCCGGGGTGACAGCGCTGAGGTCGACCTACCTGCCTTCCGGTTCTCTGTCTGCCCCTACGTACCATTGGGGTCTCGCCCACCTTGATGTGCCATCCGTCCTGTAAACTGCCCTGACATAGCTTCCAGCCACCTCTCTGACAGCCTGTCCCCTTCCCTGGGACAACAGGATGCAGGGGAGGCCACAAACCCGCTAGATCTCTGCCTGCCCCTACGCACCTTCTGGCTGTTGGCCACTCTGACACACCTTCAGACCACCTCTAGGACAGCCCATTCCATTCACCCCTTCTTGGGACAATAGTGCTCAGAATGGCTACCCACCTTCCGGCTTTCGGGGCGACCGGCATCGAGACAGCCTACCAATTTTCAGATTCACAGGACGGTCTACCCACCCTCCAGCTCTCAGGATGACAGCTTTCGGGATAACCTATGAGCCTCCCAGCTCACCGAGAGGCCTGCTAGACCCAGGGGCACACAAGACAGTGCAGATGATAAACCCAACAAGCAACAAGACTGTTTTTTGGTAATTGACTGAGATCTTTCTGGTACACAGAGTCCATTACCATAAACAGTTCTCTTCAAAATGTAGGGTCCATTCCCAGGAGCAGAGTGCATTCCAGTATACAAAGTGCACTGTCAGAAATAGAGTCCACTCCAAACTGCAGAATCCGTTGCTAAAAAGAGTCCACAACCGAGGGCAGAATCCATTCCTGAAGGCAGCAAATGCACACCCAACAGTACACAGGTGTTCAGTCTTCATCGAGTCCTGGCCCATCCTTGGAGAACCAGGCCCACTCACAGGAACACAGTACATTGTAAAGGTGCAGTTAACTCACAGGTGTTTGGTCCATTTCCAAAGGCAAGGTCTCCTCCTGAACTCCAGGATGCAGTAAGTGCTCACCTCCCAGCACACACAGGTGTTCAGTCATTATAGAGGCCTAATCCCAGGGTCAGGCCTCCCACAGGAACAGCTCATCTGGTAAGATGTATTTTCTCACAAGGGCTCAGTCCAAATACCAAAAACAGTGAAGATACATACAAAAAACAAATTTAAAAATCACACAACACCAAGTTGTAGTTCAACAGGTTTAATTGGAAGCACACTAGCTTTCGGAGCGATGCTCCTTCATCAGGTGGTAGTCAACCACCTGATGAAGGAGCATCGCTCCGAAAGCTAGTGTGCTTCCAATTAAACCTGTTGGACAATAACCTGGTGTTATGTGATTTTTAACTTTGTACACTCAAGTCCAACACCAGCACCTCCAAATCATGACAAAAAACAAAGAAACATTCCTGAAGAAGGGCTTATGCCCGAAACGTCGATTCTCCTCCTCCTTGGATGCTGCTTGACCTGCTGCGCTTTTCCAGCAACACATTTTTAAGCTCTGACCTCCAGCATCTGCAGTCCTCACTTTCTCCTAAAAAACAAAGAAACCCAGAGTCCAAGGGCTAAGCCCTCCCACAAAGTCAACATTGTCCTTTTATCAAAGAAAAAGAGACAAGAGTAACATACAGGCCGTACCCAGCCAGGGAAACAACAATCCCCTATTGAGAACTATTACACCTGAAATGCATCGACTATGTGGATCAGGCAGTTTAAAAATTAGTCCTCACTAAAAAAGGAATACCAGTTTTAAAAAAAACTGGCTAAATAATTCAGCTAGTTCACGAATCAGGTTTCCCCCAAAAAAGAAACCAACAGCAGCAGTAACACACTGACTGTAGCACCAGCCAGCACACAGTCAGTGCCCTAAACAGAAGAGACTCTAAATCTCCTGATTATATTTTCTTTCCTTTTTCCCCACACAACTGCCTGACAGCGGTAGTGCCTATTTTCCCCCACACCCATGTCATATGTGTGCAGGTGTGGACACAGTGAAAAACAACAAGTGTGTAAATCTTTATTTATATTCCACCACCAAGAAAGGAAACACCCGAGTGGCCAGTGGACACTCCTGTTCTTTTTTTTTTCCTAGGTTTTTTTTGTTATTACCCCCACACTACCGCCTAACTGTGGTAGTGTTTATATTTTCCGCAGCAGCCATGTTGTGTGTGTGCAGGCGTGAGACACAGGGAAAGACAGCACGTGTACAAATCTTTATTCAATTTCCACCACCAGGAAGAAAGGAAACACCCAAGTGGCCTTTGACAAGCAGTGCTCTTCAGATCAAAGGGCAATGATGTGTGATCAAACAGTGAAGGGGAGGGCAGGGATTAAATCAAAATAGAGTTGGACGGGGAAATAACGCACTCCACTCCCTGAACAGCTCGAGGGTGTTGGTGGACACCGCGTGCTCCTCCTCCAGAGACACCCGGACTCTAACATAACCGCGGAAGAGGAGCAGGCAATCGGCTGTAAGGAACCCCTCACGGCCTGACACCCCTGTTCTTTTTTTTCTCTAACTGCGGTAGTACTTATTTATTCCCCAGCACCCATGTTGTGTGTGTGCAGGTGTGAGACACAGTGAAAAAAGACACAAGGTGCACGAATCTTTATTCAGTTTCCACCAACAGGAGGAAAAGCAGCACCCAAGTGGCCAGAGACAAGCAGTGCCCTTGACATCAAAGGGCAATGCTGTGTGATCAAACAGTGAAGGGGAGGGCAGGGATTAAATCAAAATAGAATTGGACGGGAAAATAATGCACTCCACTCCCTGCGGCGCCCACCTCTCCCTGAACAGTTTGAGGGTGTTGGTGGACACCCCATGCTCCTTCTTCAGACACACCCGGACTCTAACATAACCGCGGAAGAGGAGCAGGCAATCGGCTGTAAGGACCCCCTCCACGGCCTGACACCCCTGTTCTTTTTTGTCTATAACTGCGGTAGTGCTTATTTATTCCCCCGCACCCATGTGTGTGCGCAGGTGTGAGACACAGTGAAGACATTCCTGTTCTTATCTGTCAGCCAGGACTCTGATTGGACCAGGTTAACAGCCCCCATTAGGAAACTAATTCTGAGAGGCCTACCTGGCTGACGTCATTACAATGACTACAACAGCAGATATGGAAAAGTCCTACTTTCTTTAATTATTAATGAGTGCCAGCAGACTTGCATTACTTTGACTGGAAAATGTGGTCTATTATTTTTCTAAGAATTATGTAGATATTTTTGTTTTTCCCCCCCCCAGTGGAAAAAGACAGATAATGTGTCAAAACAGAGTAGTGGAACACCAATCAAGATAGAAGATCCTAATCAGTTTGTTCCATTAAATACAGATCCCCGGGAGGTCCAGGACAGAAGAAACAAGGTAAACCTTGTGGCTGTATCTAGTTCCATATATGAAACAGTTCTATTTTTTGCTTTGTGCTCTCTTAAAGCGATCTCTATTTTTAATCAACATGTTTATATCGGTAATGACCCACCTTTGGACCAGATCTGAACACAAATCTTTTGGCTCAGAGGAGGGGCACTACCACTGTGCCACAAGAACACTGTCTTAAAGTGTTAATCTATTGTTCAGTGGTCCAGGTGGAAAATCCTATTTCAACAATATATTCAACATATATTTGACAAGTATATAAATATGTTGAATTCAATTATGTGCATTATCACCAAATTGTACGTCAACCAATTTATTTATTATAAGATGGACCCATTATGTTTTTATTAAATGCATACAAATGAAAATTTCCAAAAAATGTTTTGAATGTTTTCATAAACATACCTGAAGAATCATTATGAAATTACTGGCAGTTAAAGTACTTTTACTGTTTCCAAAATAACCTGTATAGGAGCTTGAGCTTTGGATGGCATGGCAACATAAAAAGCAGAGACTGACGAGATAGGAGATATGTTAAAATGGTTCCTTTTCTCCACATTATTTTGTAAATTCTCTTTAATTTCCATTTTAAAATATTTTTCGATTCCATTTGTGGAGAATTTGGAATTGTCATATTTATATAATGTGAACAGTTTGCTGTTTCCTCAGTTCCATGTATTCATGGTGAAAAATTCTTCCAAAAGCCTTTTCAGGATGTCTTCTCACTGATCTGCCCAGAGCCAGGTGATTTTAATTGAAGCCAAAAATATTGCATGATGCTCTTTGATTAGGTCAAAGCTGCTTGATATTTATGGTAGTATCATGTCTCGTACAATACACAGCATATCTGAACCAAGGATCGACAAACTATTTTTGTTACAGATTCGTGAACAGAATCGATATGACATGAAGACTGCTGGGCCACAGTCGCAATTACTGGCTGGTATTGTTGTCGAGAAGAAAAGCGCCCCGGTAACGTTGTATCAAATATTTCATTCTATACTTTTTTTTCTTTCATTGAGTGGTTTGTGTTTTTATAAAGTTACAGTTCTCTCCATTTAAAACAACAATATCTAAGACTGAGCCACTAATAACTGCCAAAAACTGGAACCATAACTGGATTTGCATAACTGCAGCAGCAATGCCAATTATTTTTAAGACTGGTCAGTGTCAAAGAATCATGTTCCCTTTCAAATGATTGAGATGACTAGAGTGTGCTGTGCTAGCCTGTTTTTTCAAAAATGTTTTTATAAAGAAAGGAAGAAAACCATCTTGAGAATGTCCATGAGTGACGTACATTTTTAATAAAATAAAGTGAAACTATTGAGTATTTAGAAATTTGGGGATTATTCAAAGATAGTCAGCAGGAACTTGTTAAAGACAAGCATTGTTCAAAAAATTTGACAGATTTTTGAAAACCTAGCTGAAACATTGTTACCCTTAGATGTCACTGTGGTCTCCATTTGTTCTTGTAAATATGGTTAATTTGAATTTGGAGACAGGAGAATATTCTTAAAATTTTGATAGAAAAGAGAGGGGTTAAGAGGTTGCTGAGCAGCAACGCAAAGAGATCTTGATGTTCTCATGCATGAATAGCAGGTTAGTATGCAGATACAGCAAGTAGTCAGAAAAGCTAATAGAATGTGATGGTTGATTGTGAGGGGAATTGAATGCAAGAGTAAAGAGGTTATGCTTCAGTTATAGAGGGCATTGAGACCATGTATGAAGCACTGTTCTAGTCACCATACTTAGAGAAGGATGTTATTGTGTTAATACCAGTTCAGAAACAGTTAACTGTACTAATACCTGCAATGAGAGATTTGCCTTGAGGAAAGACTAGACGATTAGTTCAGTACGACAGTCATTCCTGTTAAGATTCGCTCAGGTGATTTTGAATGGTAATTAGTTCAGTTAAAGTCGTACCTCTACATTGCTCTTACTATGAAAAAGGAACTGAAACTAAACATTCCAGCTCCATGAGCAAACCTACATCCAGATCCTCAACCTGAGCTACAACTCTTCTCAAAACTTGCTAAATTGTCTCCTCAACAATGATACAATCATTGGTCAGTTATTAGAAGTCTGTAAGAAAATGCCGTGAATATTGTGATGAAGTCAAAATTCTCTGCTGCTGGAACCTAAAGTTGTGTAAATATATTTACCTCCCATCCTGTACAGCTGGAAATTAAAGAACTGGAAGATCAGTTACCATCAGGACCACCAAACCCATTCAGCTACCTGAATGAATGTGAATTGGAGGAATACAAAAGGATAATTGAACGGAAGCAACAAGGATTGGATGGTAAAATAAATTATGTTTAAAATATTTTAAAATGGTTAAATATGCAGAAAATTATAATAACAATATTGCAAAGAAGCTTTAAATTTCTGTATTATGGAGAAGTTGTATTAGAATAAATTGAAAACAGTGACCTCTTGTGGTTAACAAAGCTAAATTCTACATGTACTTTAATTTTAATAGCTTTTTTTGAGAACTTCAATCGGACCCTAACCTATGAAATATCATCTACATCCCCAATAGTTGTATTCTTCTTAGTTAAGAAAGTGTTGAAGCTGTTGATGCTTTGTCCACTTAATGATATTTCAAGTTACCACGTGGTATCACACCAAACCCCTTTGTTTAAAATTGGAAATTACATTTTAAAGAGCCTGTGATTAGAAGCTTGTGTAGTATTTTCTATTCTAATTTTTTTAGGTTTACCTGCATAGTCCTTGAGTTGAAGTTAAGCTCCCAGAGGCTTATTCAAAGGTGATTCTTGAACTGTTTTTCATTGAGGGTAAACTGGCTTAGGATAAGCTCTTCCCTTGCTCTCTCTTAAGAGGAATGTCTGATATCATCCTGCCAGTGGTGAAAGTATTAAAATTAATTTGAGAGATGAAGGAGCTATCCCTGTTACTAAGTGTTAGAATGTATTTTTGATCATATTTGATCTTTCGTGCCACTATCTCTTGGCAGTTTCTTTGCTAGCTTCCCTGCTATTTGACAGGAGACTGAAGCATGACAAGGATTGAAATGC
The DNA here is from genome assembly GCF_004010195.1 of Chiloscyllium plagiosum. Lineage (NCBI taxonomy): Eukaryota > Metazoa > Chordata > Chondrichthyes > Orectolobiformes > Hemiscylliidae > Chiloscyllium > Chiloscyllium plagiosum. The sequence goes on along the minus strand of NC_057731.1, from coordinate 57,852,041 downwards.
ATTATTGAGTAGTATTTTTTTACGACTACTATAATCATGAGATTTGAGAAATAATGAAAATAGTTCTTATTTAGACCAGGTTTCTTTAGAGGCATGCATGTTCCCACCTTTAAAATGCATACTTGTTTCATTGTAAAAAAAAGTCATTCATCCATCTGTTCCCTTAATGTCCCAATACTAAAACATTGTTTCCCTACTCCCTTCATTTCACTTTGAGTTTCAGATCTTTACCTGTTTTTTTTTTCTAACTTGCAATGAAACAACTTGGATATCCTGTTGTATGGACAGTTGTGCCAACTGCCCTAAACAATGTCTCAATCAGTCCTATGAAGTTAAAAACTACCAAGCAATGTCAAAAATAAACAGATTTTTATAGTCCAGGTTCTCTATCTTTAGTGCATCACCTATTCTGAGCAGCAAGAGAAATGAAAAAAGTAGCCACAGTAGAATATTGTTTTTCCAATTGAATATTGTGCACGTCCACTTCTGTCTTTGTTCAGTGGCTTGTTTTATTATTTAGGCTGACTCGTGAAGCTTGAACGTTTAAACACTATAACAGAAGGATACCAGTTACTGGAACAATACTTGGCATGAGTCACTGGCGTCAAGACCAACCTTGCCTCTGAGCTGTGCATGCACAGGACTGCTCAGAGAGTTTGCCATGCCAACCAGCGTGCCAGCACTATTTGCGCTATTGATTTTTCCAGTTCCGGAAGTCACTACCGTGTTTGGCCCTCTGGAGTCCATGGAGCAAAAAAGATAACTCTCAGCAACATTGATCAACACTTAAGAATATTTTAAAATTAATTTTGTGTTGAACTTCCCATCATAGCTTGCATCCAAATGATTGAGTAAAAGAAACAGATGGAGCTTATTCAAAAGTTGCTTGCTGGATATTGTGACCTGCTGACTTTGTAATTAATTTGGTATTCTGTTCAGTTTTTTGCTTGGTTCATTTATGAAAATAATGCTGCTTTTAGTTGTGTTTTCCACAAACTCCAGCATTTCATATTCCACAGTGAAATAGCAGAGTTAACGTTTTAACCACAATAAATCACTGTTGTTGGCTTTGTAAATAAAATACGTTTTAGTTTGTTCTAAAAGAAGCATGATGATATCTTGCACTGCATGTGGTATTATAACATCATTTAAAAAGAAGAAAAACTAACTCCTCTTCTACAGATATTGAACAGGAACTAACATCAGATGATGGTTCTGCGTTATCACCACCTCAATCCCCACAAGTCATACCAGCAAAATTAGAAGGTGGGATACTAACTGTAGTTTATTAGCCATTTGCATACCCTTCTGGCATTTATGTCTCAACCTTTTACATATTTCTGTTTGCATTATGAATATTGCATCTTCTCAAGGAAAGCATTTGAGCATTCTATTTAAATATTTACACACCACACAACAGGGTGTGACTCTAAAGTGAGGCAGGTAGGGGAATTCTGAGTTCAGGAGTGGAGGAGCCTCAGCCCTTGACCTTATCCAACAGGTATGAGAGTTTTACTCCCTATATGGATGAGGAAAAGGGCTTTGGACAGGATGAGCCAGCTGACCACAGCATGGTACAGAAGGCCACTCAAGAGGGGGGAGCAAAAAGACAAGTAGCTGTTATAGGGAATTCTATAATTGGGGGGACAGATAGTATCCTGTGAGAGTCTGATCGGGAGTCCCGCATAGTATGTTGCCTGCCTGGTGCCAGGGTGCATGACATCTCCGACCAGCTTGAAAGGATATTGGAGCGGCAGGGGGAGGATCCAGTTATTGTGGTCCACATTGGGACAAACAACATAGGCAAGGCTAGGAAGGGGGACCTCTTGGGGGATTGTCAAGCTCTAGGAAGGAAATTGAAGAACAGGTCCTCAAGGGTCATAATCTCTGGATTACTGCCCAAGCCATGTGCTAATTGGCATAGGGATAAGAAAATTAGGGAAGTAAACATATGGCTAAGAGATTGGTGTGGGAAAGAAGGTTTCCATCTCATGGGACATAGACATCAGTTTTGGAACTGTGGAGGTGTGTACCAATGGGACGGTCTCCACCTGAACCGATCTGGAACCAGTGTTCTGGTGAAAAGGATAAATAGAGTGGTCACCAGGACTTTAAACTTGAGTCGGGGGAAGGGAAAAGGAAAGCAACAGGGAGTATGGAGTCCAGTAGAAAGATAAGCAGCAGGTTAGAATGTGTGCAGGGCTAAAGTTCGAGGCAGGCTAGGAATGAAGCAAAAAGGAAGGAGAACGTAGGACATACTACCAAAGGTGATGGAAATCATGAGGATAAGAAAATTAGCATTAAGGTGCTTTACCTGGATGCTAGTAGTATTTGTTACAAAGTAGATGAATTAACAGCAGAAATCATTATGAATGATTATGATGTGGTAGGCATCGCAGAGACATGGTTGCAGGGGGTTCAGAACTGGCAGTTAAACAATCAAGGATTTACAACTTATCAAAAAGACAGGGAGGTGGGCAGGGGGGGGGGCGGGGTTGCCCTGTTAAGAATGAAATTAAATCTATGGCACTGAATGACTAGGGTCAGATAACGTGGAGTCTGTGTGGATGGAGTTGAAGAACCACAAAGACAAAACAAAAATGGGAGTTACGTACGACCTCCCAGCAGTGGTCAGGACCAAGGGCGCAGGATGTACTGGGAAATAGATAGGGCATGTCAGAAAGACAAAGGTCACGGTGATCATGGGGGACTTCAATATGCTAATAGACTGGGTGAGTAATGTTGTCAGTGGATCCAAAGAAAGGGAATTCATGGAATGCTTATAGGATGGCTTTTTGGAACAGCTTGTGATGGACCCCACATGGGAGCAAGCTATTCTGGACCTAGTGCAATGTAATGACTCAGACGGGAACAGATCCACGTGGGTCATAATCTCTGGATTACTGCCCAAGCCATGTGCTAATTGGCATAGGGATAAGAAAATTAGGGAAGTAAACACATGGCTAAGAGATTGGTGTCGTAAAGAGGGTTTCTATGTCATGGGACATGGACATCAGTTTTGGAACTGGGGAGATCTGTACCAATGGGACGGTCTCCACCTGAACCGATCTGGAACCAGTGTTCTGGTAGCAATCACAATATGGTAGAGTCCAGTTTGCAGTTTGAAAGAGAGAAGGCAAAATTGGATGTAATGGTGTTACAATTAAATAATTACAAGGACACGAGAGAGGAACTGATGAAAATCAACTGGAAGCAGAGCCTAATGGGGAAGACAGTAGAGCAACAATGGCAGGAGTAATTGAGGACACAGTACAGAAGTTCATCCCAAAGAAAAGAATAATTTCGTTTGGGGGGGGGGGGTAGGAATTAGACAGCCATGGCTGACAAAGGAAGTCAGGAAATGTATTGGAGAAAAAGAGAGCCTATAAAGTGGCTAAGAGAAACTGGGAAATCAGAAAATTGGGAAGACGACAAAAACAAACAGTGGATAACAAAGAGGAAGGAGAGGATCAAATATGAAGCTAGCCAGTAATATTAGAAATGATCGTAAAAGTTTCTTTCAATACGTAAGAAACAAACTAGAGGCAAAAGTAGAAATTGGGCTGCTCCAAATTGATGCAGGAAGGCTAGTGATGGGAGATAAGGAAATAGCTGAAGAACGTAATAAAGACTTTGTGTCAGTCTTTACAGTGGAAGACATGAGTAATATCCCAATAATTAAGTAGAGTCAAGGGGCAGAGTTGAATATGGTAACCATTACAAAAGCAAAAGTGCTAGAAAAGCTAAAAGGTCTAAAAATTGATAAATCTCCTGGCCCCAAAGGGCTACATCCTAGAGTTCTGAGGGAGGTGACTGAAGAAATAGTGGAGGCGTTGGTTGTAATCTTTCAAAAATCACTGAAGTCAGGGAAAGTCCCAGATGATTGGAAAATCGCTGTTGTATCCCCCTTGTTCAAGAAAGGATCAAGACAAAAGATGGAAAATTATAGGCCAATTAGCGTAACCTCGGTTGTAAGTAAAATTCTAGAATCCATCTTTAAGGATGAGATTTCTAAATTCTTGGAAGTGCAGAGTCTGATTAGAACAAGTCAGCATGGATTTAGTAAGGAGAAATAGTGCCTGACAAGCCTGTCAGAATTCTTTGAAGAGGTAACAAGTAGGTTAGACCAGGGAAACCCAGTGGATGTTATCTACCTAGACTTTCCAAAAGGCCTTTGATATGGTACCTCATAGGAGGCTGCTGAGTAAGGTGAGGGCCCGTTGTGTTCAAAGTGAGCTACTGGCATGGATTGAGAATTGGCTGTCTGACAGAAGGCAGAAAGTTCAATTAAAAGGTTTTTTTTTGGAATGGAAGCTAATGACAAGTGGTGTCCCACAGGGTTCAGTGTTGGGGCCGCAGCTATTCACTTTATATATTAATGATCTGAACGAAGAGATTGGGGGCATTCTGGCAAAGTTCGCCGATGGTACGAAGTTAGGTGCAGCAGGTAGTACTGAGGAGGTGGGGAGGCTGCAGAAAGATTTAGACAGTTTAGGAGTGTGGTCCAAGAAATGGCTGATGAAATTCAATGTGAGATCTTGCACTTCGGGGAAAAAAAATATAGGGACAGACTATTTCCTAACCGGTGAGAAAATTCCTAAAGCCAAAGTACAAAGGGATTTGGGAGTGCTAGCCCAGGATTCTCTAAAGGTTGACTTGCAGGTTGAGTCCGTGATTAAGAAATCAGTGTAATGTTGTCATTTATCGCAAGATGTTAAAGCAGTGATGTGCTATTGAGACTTTTTAAAGCTCTGGTTAGACCCCATTTAGAATACTGTGTCCAGTTTTGAGCTCCACATCTCAGGAAGGACACATTGGCACTGGAGTGTGTCCAGCAGAGTTTCACACGGATGATTCCTGGAATGGTAGGCCTAACATAAGATGAACGGCTGAGGATCCTGAGGTTTTATTCATTAGAGTTTAGAAGGCTGAGGGGAAATCTAATGGATGGCTTAGAAACGTGGACGCTGGGAATTTGTTTCCATCAGGTGGGGATATTAGGACCCATGGGCACAGCCTTAAAATTAGAGGGGCGTCAAATCAAAACGGAAGTGAGGAGACATTTCTTCAGCCAGAGTGGTGGGCCTGTGGAATTCATTGCCACGGAGCGCAGTGGAGGCCGGGACGTTAAATGTCTTCAAGGCAGAGATTGATAAATTCTTAATCTCGTAAGGAATTAAGGGATACAGGGAGTGTGGGTAAGTGGCATTGAAATACCCATCAGCCATGATTGAATGGTGGAGTGGACTCGACGGGTCAAATGGCCTTACTTCCACTCCTATGTCTTATGGTCTTAAGATTGATTTAATATTTTTGAATGAGTGCTAGCTTTTGTATTGCGCTGTATATAATGCCCTTATTCAAAAAGGGAGGGAGCCAAAATGTGGGAAATTACAATTTAACATCTATTATTGGGAAAATATTAGAATCAGTTATCAAGGAAGCAATATCAGGACATTTGGAAAGTCAAAATGCTATCCATTGGAGTCAGCATGCCTTTGTGAAGGGAAAATCATGTTTGACTAATTTGCTAGAGTTCTTCAAAGAAGTAACAAGCAAAGTGGATAATGGGGATGCTATAGTTATGATTTATCTGGACTTCTGGAAGGCATTTGATAAGGTGCTGCACAAAAGGTTAATTCAGAAAGTTGGATCATATGGGATTAGGGGTAATTTAGCCTGAATAGATGACTGGCTGATGGACAGAGAGTAGAGATATTTTTTTTTTCTAGATGGCAAGGTGCGAGGGTTTAGTTCTTGGACCCTAGCTATTTACAATCTACATTAATGACTTGGATACAGGATAGAAGGCTCTATAACCAAATCCGCAAATGACACAAAAATAGGCAGGATGGTAAATTGCAACGGGTAAATAAGAAACTTACAAATGGATATAGATAGGATAGGAGAGTGTGCCAAAATGTAGCAGATGGAGTTTAATGTGGATAATTGAGAGATCATGCATGTGGGTCAAAAAAATGGGAAGGCAATCTATTACCTTAATTGGGAGAGACTTTGGGATGCTCTGGTGCAGAGGATCTAGGTGAACTCGTTCATGAGTCACAGAAAACGAGCATGTAGGTACAGCAGTTAAAGAAAGCGAATGGAATGTTGGCTTTTATAGCTAAGAGAATAGAATGTAAAGGTAAGGAAGTACACAAGATATTGGTGAGACTGCACCTGGAGCATTGGACACAGGTTTGGTCCTCTTATTTGAGGAAAGATTTACTGGCAGAGGAGGTTCACTAGATTGATCCCTTGGATGAGGGGTTTGTCATATGAAGAGAAATTGAACAGTTTAAGCCAAATGCTGTGAAATTCAGAATAAGGAGATCTCAGACTGAGGTATTAAAGATGATAAATGATGTGGGTAAAATAGATGTGGAGTGGATGCTAACTTCTGTAAGTATGGAACTGTTATTTGCTGTAAAAAGAGTCCATTATCCCATTCAAGCCTATTATTTGGCTCTATCATTATTTCCAGTTTGGAAATAAGTTGTCTTCCTTGCATTCTTTTGTTTATCACAGCTTTTATATTGGAAATATACTAATTCTCATTAAGTTCAACTACACACCTGACTAAGACAGTTTTTTTATTATTATTAAAACACTTTGAGCACATTCCTCAAAATAACCACACATCAATCATGTCTTCTCCCCTTCCACATGCAGTCACACAAGTTTGTTTATTCTGGTATATTGTGAACAGAATTTTAAGACACTTCAAATATATGCAAGTGATTTGAAAGGGTATATGGTAGCTTAGTGGTTATGTCATGGGATTAGTAATTTGATATCCAGTAATAATTCACACCTCTGTGTATAAATCTGAAATAGGAGAAAAGTTAGTATCAGTAATAGGAATCATGTAACTACCAGGTTGCTTAGGAAAACAAATTGATTCACTAATGTGCCTTAGAAAAGGACATTCATCTTTACATGTCTGGCTTCCAGAGCTAGAGCAAATTACAGATAGGCTGGTGGAATATGCAGCCATGGTGGAAAAAAATGAGAAACGATATAAACTGAAGGATGCAACTCTCAGGCAGGTTCAGGATCAAAGTAGTCAAGGGATATGTGCACAAATTATTGAAAGTCATAAGGTGGACCGGAAAGAGGCATAGATTACAAAAGCAAGAATGTTCTGATGAACTTTTATAAAATCCTGATTTTGACTTCAGAGCAAGTACTGCGTCAGTGTCTGTGTACCGCATTTTAAAATGTCAAGGGTTCAGAGGTGACGAAGAAGTTTCACACATCAGATACTCTAGTTACATGGAAGAGATATTTCACTTCTGGAGACATTTCACAGAGACATTAAGAATGATGAAGAGTTCAGAGGTTCAAATTCTCCAACACCAAGCTGAACCATGTGATACAATGATCACTGTCTTTGAAATGTTTCGCCACTGACACTTGATCCACTTGGCCCAAGTTATTTCCAAGAACTAAGTCCAATAGTACATCCATCCTTAATGGACTGAACACCTACTGCTGCAGGAAACAATGCAGAAACACTTGCCTCTGGCTGCCCCTTAAGCTAACAGTATCTCAGTCAATATTTGGGTAATTAGTGTCCTGATATAATTACTCTATAATACAGGCATTTCTCAAGAACCTGCCTGCAGCTATGTTCTTCTGTATCTTTTCCACAAATTGGCAATTTGTAGACTAAACAGAGCAATGTAATTGCTCTCTTTTCATTCCATAGCTCTATTCAAATTGAATCTGTCCTTGAACCCTCTTAGACAACAGCATTCTGATGCACTGCACCGCACTTCCTAACCAACACTGCTACCCTCCCCTGAAGTCTTCCTTTTCCTATCTTTCCTGAACAACTTATACTCAAATATTTAACAGCCAGTCTTGCCTTTCCTTGAGCCAGGTCTCTGTCACCACAACAACAAGATTCACACTGATCTGTGTCTGTAACTCCCCAAGCTTATTCATTATATTTTGTGTATTGATGTATATGCACATTAACTGTGTCCTAGAGTTGGTTTCGACCCTGTTCCAATTTCACCAATTATCTTGCTACACTTTGCCGAGTATTCACCTCTAATTATCTCTTTCCCACACACTGTGAAGTTAGTTTAAAGCCCTCCCACTAGCACTAGCAAAATGGCCTGCAAGGACCTCTGTTCAGGTGCAACCTGTCTAGCTCTGCAACAACATGTTTTCTGCCTGATTCTGTTATTTCTGGACTCACTCACACTTGGTACTGGAAGTAATCCAGCAATTACTACATTTTGGTCCATAGAATAAGTGGTATTGCTACAAGAGGAAGAACGGCAGCCTGAAGTGGTGAGGACACATGGCTGTCAAAGGGAATTAGACAACACCTGAAAAAAAAGGGTACGGGGAAAGGGCCCGAGTGTGAGATTAGCTAAATTGTTCTTCAGCCTGCACAGGCTTGATGGGCCTTCTGTCCTGTAACTATTTTATGATTCTATGTGGTTGCATCTTGACTTGCTGGGTCATTGCAGAGGGCAAGTTATCCAGTTGACAAGGTAGCTCATCACCACTTTCAAAAACAATATTGGCCAACTGTGCCAGTGACATACATATTCCATGAATAAATGAACAGATAACAAAAATATTGAAGACTTTCATAATTGTAATTAAACTTTCTTATTGATTATTCTGCCTTAGAAAACAATGTGCCAGCAGTGGTGGTGAATGGAGGAAAAGATGATGGACAAGCTTTGACAGAAGATGTGACAAAACGTATCAGTCAGTTAACAACCAGCACAATGGAAAGTGTGGAAATTACTATCAAGACAACAGAAAAGATAGATCTGAATGTCAGTGATACCCTTTCACCTGAGGGGTCTCCTTCTAAATCACCCTCCAAGAAGAAAAAGAAATTCCGTACACCATCATTTCTGAAAAAGAACAAAAAGAAGGAAAAGGTGGAAGCATAATAATAGGTATGCAGGGATGCTGCACAATTGAAATGCTAGTTGAATATGTCAATTTTGTATGCTTGATGTTGACATGTTCCTCAGCTAAATGTGCTAAACGTCAGTTAACTGCACTGACTTAGAATACAAGAAAAGGCCAAATCTATATAGGGGTTATTAATCTGGCATTAAAACATTTTATTGCAAGTTTGTTTAGTAATTAACCTTTTGCCAAAAGTAAATCACGTTCTAGTGAATTCTAGACTTGGAGCAGATGAACTGTTGAATTCATTTTGATCTTTTTAAAATAAACATCTCATTATATCCACCAAAATGTGGAAATTTTATACATTAAACACATGATTTAATCCATTGCTGACAACTTTCTATCTTAAATTTTTAATACTATGAAATAAGAATTACTAGCATGCAATACAAGGGTCTAATGACAGAATAACAAATGCCTGATTCTAGTATACCAGAGTTGTATCAGGCATGTCATAGTTCTGATATTAGTGGACTAGATGAAACAAAACTGGAGTCATGTCAATAGTGTTTTTTTAAAAAATGCTTTACTGCACTTTTTGGTGATAACTTACTAGCAATTTTAATCCTAAATGAATCCGTGAGGTAACCAAATGAAGGAGAAATGATGCTACCAAAAAGGGAATGGCAAGGTGTGCAATGAGAAAAGGATTGGGGAAGGATTGAGATTAGATCAAAACATGGTATTACAGCAGTTGATGTTTTTTAGGGGGGGAATGGAATTGTGGCTCAATTTGTAGAGATATTAAAAAGGGGGAAAAAAGGCATGAAAATAACATTTTAGATGCATGATCTGAAAAATATTAAACAAGAACATAATATCAAAACCAATGGCTGCATGTTCCAAGTGATCCAACTATTTTAGTTGAACAATTTTTTTTAATCCCCTCTGCCTCCCTATTTTAAGCCGTTGAGAAGTCTAATGATATATGAAATAAAAAGAATGGTACCGTATCCTGGCTATACCTTATGGTACGTGATTTTTTTTTTAGCCACGAGGTGGAACCTGCTTTCTTGGCTTTCCCACTGATGAGCCTGAGAGTTGGTTGACACTTAGACCACCGTGAAGAAATTTGTGCCCCTTAAAGTTGGTTTCCTCAATTTAAGACTGGTATTGAAACAGGTAGCCATTTGTGTCTGATTTTAAGTGAGTTTACTCTGTAGGGTGTTAGCTACTTACACTGAGTTTTGAATCAATATTTTTCAAATGCCACAATTTTTTTGAACACTCAACCACAATTATCAAGAGAATTTCCTTTAAAATATATTTTATGTTCTCTTGTAATGCTTTTGCCATAAAATTATTTCTCATGTACCATGGAATGTGCAGATAAGATTTTTACCTTGTTGAAAGACAAAAATGATCAATGATGGTGCATTCAAACAGCATCTTAAATTGCAATCATACTTACATTTGCGTGTACTGTTCACTTCCTCCTCCTTTGGTGTGGACATTGTGCTTCTGCTAACAACATGATGAGAGGGAAGAAAAGGCATTTTTAATATGATTAGTTGTTTCAGAACGACTGAAGGAAGGTATTTTTGTAAGTGTAAAATCTATAAAAGTTTAAGTATTGTGATCTTTTAAATAGTTTCTCCATATTTGAACCCCTGTGTATTTACAGGAGATAAAGACTTTGCTTACTAATATTTTTTACAAATAGTTATCTTTTCATGGTAACTGCCAGCAAAAGATGAATAAATTTAAAGAAGTATTTGATTCAAAAGTTACAATGAGAGAAAGCCACTACTTGAGCTATCAAAAAGAATAGATAAATTAAACCACTAGCACTGGAGACCGTGATCTGAATCCCAATTAGTAATGTGAATGGTAGTTTGATTTTGAATAATGTATGTTGATAAATGGAATTGAAGTAATTGGAAGATTTAAGGAGATGGGGATTGGGCTACAGCAATGCATCTCTGAAAGGGAACAATACATCAACACTAAGAAATACTGGAAAGATTAAACTAATAATTGAATTTTAGTTTAAAAAATTGAACTTTTAGTTATTAACTGTTTAAGTAGTAATTATCCAAGCTCTGTGCTTTTGGTAATTTTTTTGTTATGGGGGGGCAGTCCCTGTCTAAATAATTTATACAGCTATACACTACTTTAAGTAGAGTTAATTCACCTTGTTCGCACTACAAACACGTGCAACAACCCATTGTCCTGTGGAAAATGTTTGACAAAGTTGCTTTTAATTGTGTAGCAAATCAATGTAAAATCCATAAATAAACAGTATTTTTTGATGCGGAAATACAGTTCCAATTTTAGAAATCTGTCATTTGTATCATGTACTGGACTATTTTCCAATAATCTTAATATCCAATTTAAGCCCTAATTGTGTGATATAGTGTCCTTTTTAAATTATATTCTGAGAAGTTCCATTGCTTTCTTATATTTTTGAAATTCTGTAAAGCATCTAAAATCTTTGGAGCATTTCAAAATCTGGAATCTGCTTATTGAAGAATGTAAAAGAAATGGCACTCTGTATAGTAGCTTACTTACTCTATGAAAAATTAAATACCTACATATATAAAGACATCAAAAATTGTCTTATTTATTTAGTATGATCAAGTTAATATTATAAATTGAAATTTAAAATAGGAGATTTGTGGTGTACCGCGAGGATCAGTTTTGGGTCCACTGTTTGTCATTTTTATAAATGACCTGGTAGAGGGCGTAGAAGAATGGGTTAGTAAATTTGCGGATGACATGGAGGTTGGTGGAGTTGTGGATAGTGCTGAAGGATATTGCAGGTTACAGAGGGGCACAGATAAGCTGCAGAGCTAGGAGGAGAGGTGGCAAATGGAATTTAGTACAGAAATGTATGAGGTGATTCACTTCGGAAGGAGCAACAGGGGGGAGCAAAAGAGTACTGGGCTAATGGTAAGATTCCTGGCAGTGCAGACGAGCAGAGATATCTGTGTCTATGTACCCAGGAACCTTGATTATCCGAATCTCGAATCAGCTGAAGGAGATAGAAACATTACATCAAAGAAGTGTTTCCAATACTGATTGCATCTTTTGTTTACAGTTGGGGGTAGTATTGGACAGGGACAGGGCAGTGTTGGTTGGGAGGGGCGGGGTTGGGGTATGTGGTGTAAGACGGGGTTGGGGGGCCGGACGGGGTAGTGTTGGACGGGG
>NC_057731.1:57835480-57839675 GCF_004010195.1 Chiloscyllium plagiosum | reverse complement strand
AGGATTGGGGGGTGCCGGGGTTGGATGGGAGATTGGGGCGGGGGTGACGGGGTTGGGTGCGACAGCGGCTCGGGCTCGGCCTTGCACAGGGTTTGCTGTGCATCTGAACAGGGAGCGGACGAAACAGAAAACTCCGAAGCCTAGATAAGAGGCATTAAATCAATTAATTGAATAATCAATTGTCCGAATGAAATCGTGCTCACCCATCTCGTTCCAATAGAACATAGAAGAATACAGCGCAGTACAGGCCCTTCGGCCCTCGATGTTGCGCCGATCCAAGCCCACCTAACCTACACTAGCCCACTATCCTCCATATGCCTATCCAATGCCCGCTTAAATGCCCATAATGAGGGCGAGTCCACCACTGCTACTGGCAGGGCATTCCATGAACTCACGACTCACTGAGTAAAGAACCTACCCCTAACATCTGTCCTATACCTACCCCTCCTTAATTTAAAGCTTGCCCCCTTGTAATAGCTGACTATCAAGGTACCTCTGTACATAGATCCCTGAAAGTTTCCATCCAGGTTGATAGAGTTGTTAAGAAGGCATACGGTGCGTTAGCTTTTATTGGTAGAGGGATTGAGTTTCCGGGCCACGAGGTCATGCTGCAGCTGTACAAAACTCTGGCACGGCCACACTTGGAGTATTGCGTACAGTTCTGGTCACCACATTATAGGAAGGATATAGAAGCGTTGGAAAGGGTTCAGAGGAGATTTACTAGGATGTTGCCTGGTATAGCGGGAAGGTCTTAAGAGGAAAGGCTGAGGGATTGAGGCTGTTTTCATTAGAGAGAAGGTTGAGGAGTGACTTAATTCAAATGTAAGATAATCAAAAGGTTAGATATGATGGACAGTGAGAGCTTTTTTCCTCGGATGGTGATGGCTAGCACGAGGCTTTAAATTGAGGGGTGATAGATATAGGACAGATGTTAGAGGAAGGTTCTTTACTCAGACAGTAGTAGTATTAGTAGTAGTGTGGAACGCACTGCATGCAACTGTAATAGACTCATCAACTTTAAGGACATTTAAATATTCTTTGGATAAACATATGGATGAAAATGGAATAGTATAGGTTAGATAAGCTTCAGATTGGTTCCACAGGTCAGCGCAATATCGAGGGCCGAACGGCCTGTACTGTGCTGGAATGTTCTGTGTTCTATAAGATGATATTGTCACTAATTTATCCTAGTGTGCATATAGCTCAGTATCTGAAACAAATCAGGTTACTTACTTAAGAATTAAGCAACAAATTTATTGTAGAAGGGTTTCTGAGAAAAAGAGCAAGAGCAAAGGTGTCTGCTCCTGACGCAAATTATCTGGATTCTATTGCTGGGTATTCAAATCCAATAGTTTATTGTATCCACGAACTGGGTCATATACCCTCTGTCTGAAAGTGTTGTTAACTTGCTATCTCCAAGTAGTCTACTTCTAAAATGCAACATCGTGACTGTAGTAGCCAGAGACTTATGCTTTGCAAAGTTCAGGATGTGTTCAGTTATGTTATGAATGTATTATCCAAAATATTAATTTTCTAACATCTCCATCCTCACAAGAAATGAAACATGGCTTTATCAGGTGTCAAAAGGTTATCAAAAGTAGCACCTACACATCTGTTGACTCCAAACCTACCTAATACACCTATGTTGTTTACATTTTGGGATCAAGATAATTCAGACCAAAATTAAATGTTAGACATAGCATAGCTGTCACATTGGAATTTTGACTGAATGTCAATCATGCTGAGATTCATGAATTGTTTCTGTCTCTAGCAAGATCTCTCCTTTATCTTGCCAAACTGGCCTCATTAAATACAAGTAGAAAGGGTTTAAAGGGACATGGGCCAAAGGGAACTGGATTATTTTAGGATATCTGATCGGCATGGACCAAAGGGGCTGTTTCTGTGCCGTACAGCTCTATGACTCTGTGACCTTATGGTGCCCCTCTCAGCTGCTACTAGTTCCATCCCATCACCTGCCATTCCCAGAACAACAAACGACTCATTGGTTAATCAGCTAAGACGAACACCTTGGGCACTCATGCCATCTTTAAAATGTTATTCTGCACCCAGACAGTCTGTTGACAATCTGGCATTGCCCTTCACCAGCAACATAATGTTACAGAAACCACAATGCAACACTGCTCATGACACATAGCAGGCTGGCACTCCCTCTCGTATATACCTGCATTCTCTTCCCTCGTCATCATCGAACAAACAGACTCACAATATACTGGTTGTTAGCTACATTCCATCTCCACATTCTCTGAGTCACCTCTACTTTGTTCTCAGTGACAAGATACGGATCCACACGGCATTGTCTCTTCTAGAAATTAGTTGTCCCAAATGGAAGTTATTTCAATTGAGACTATTTGACTCACTGATTCAGTGTTCCCAATGATTTTGACACACAGACAAAACTAGTCAACTGAGGTACATCAGGAGATATTGGGATATATGACCAAACTTCTGTTCAAAGAGGAAGGTTTGAAGGAGCATCTTAAGTTAAGAGATGTTATCTGCTTCAAGTACCTCCTCTGGTGATTACTTCCACAAGTTTTAACATATTATCTGGGTATAGTTCTGCCTAAGGCTTCCATTCCTACTTGCAATCTCCTAATTTTACTGGATACCCATTACAGGGTATACTTTTGAAACTTACAAATGTCTTTTTGAAATGTTCTCTTTCCTAAAAGAACACATCTAAAGTAATCCTTTTTATCCAAAATGGTTGATGACTATACAGTCTGTTCTCATTCTAAATTACTTACATTCTACCACAACTAAAATTGCACAAGCTTCAAAATGAGGTCTGACAAATGTTTTGTCAAGCAGAACTCTCAGTCCACTGCTGACTGGGGATATTTTCGCAATCTCTGAAACAGGATGCTGACTATGCCATCCTGTCAGTCTGCTGCAATCTCAGATCCTGCCAAATGGGGAACAAGTGCAAACGAGAAATCTCTGACTACAGTACACTAGCAGAACAAAATATCAAAGGAAATAAAGAAATATGAAGTGTATTAACCATTTATGTTGGACGGGGCTGTGTTGTCCAAAAAAAGCCAACACCACTTAATATTTTCCAAACACCTGCAAGACAATACCAGAAAAAATAGTTTTTTTCAATTACAATATTTAAAAGACATTTGTACAGGCACATGAATATGGAAGGTTTAGAGGGATATAGGGCCAAACCAAGCAAATGGAACTAGTTTAGTTTGGGAAACGTGGTCAGCATGGACGGGTTGGGCCGAAGGGTCTGTTTGTGCTCTACGACTCTATGATGACTGACAAGCAGGCAGTCAGACAATTCCAAACGGGAGTTTGTATTTACAAACAGCAAAAAAAGTGAACACAAACAAAACTAATAGAGGCTGCAGTTTAACCCTACAATGCAAATCAAATGCTGGCATGATAAATGTTGATTTTACACTCCACGATTGATACCTATTCCCAGAAGATGACTAGAAGACAATCTGTTCCTGTCTGGCTTGGAGTATCCAACACATGTCGAGAGGTTCCTCCTCCTCCCGGGAGTAACTACTCCATTACCCAGTCCTCTACTTTCAGGATACGGTCTTGTTGCCTGCTCCAATCATGCAGAGCACAACCCACTAGGATGATTGGCACATCCTGTCCAGACTACACTGGGAAACCCCTCTCACCCCCAAAAATAATCAGTGGAACCACATATTCAGCAGCCCCATTACCTACTCCCCTCCACTGTTCTAGGTGAAGCCTGGGCAACACAGGGGAGCTATGCAATGGTATCAACGACTGTTATGTCAAAAATTCTCAGCATCTCATTTGTGCACAACAGGTGATGGGTTAGCAAGTTTTGAGAAGATTTGTAGCTCAGGTTGAGGTTCTGGATATAGGTTTGCTCGCTGACTAGAAGGTTTTGTTTTCAGACATTTCATCACCATACTAGAACATAGAAAACATAGAACAATACAGCACAGAACAGGCCCTTCGGCCCACGATGTTGTGCCGAACATTTGTCCTAGCTTAAGCACCCATCCATGTACCTATCCAATTGCCGCTTAAAGGTCACCAAAGATCCTGACTCCACCACTCCCACAGGCAGCGCATTCCATGCCCCCACCACTCTCTGGGTAAAGAACCCACCCCTGACATTTCCCCTATACCTTCCACCCTTCACCTTAAATTTATATCCCCTTGTAACACTCTGTTG
>NC_057731.1:57830569-57834855 GCF_004010195.1 Chiloscyllium plagiosum | reverse complement strand
TTATCAAATGCCTTACTAAGATCCATGTATACTACATCCACTGCTCTACCCTCATCCACATGCTTGGTCACTTCCTCGAAGAATTCAATAAGACTTGTAAGGCAAGACCTACCCTTCACAAATTCGTGCTGGCTGTCCCTAATCAAGCAGTGTCTTTCCAGATACTCATAAATCCTATCCCTCAGTACCCTTTCCATTACTTTGCCTACCACCGAAGTAAGACTAACAGGCCTGTAATTCCCGGGGTTATCCCTATTCCCTTTTTTGAACAGGGGCACAACATTTGCTACTCTCCAGTCCCCTGGTACCACCCCCATTGACAGTGAAGATGAAAAGATCATTGCCAACGGTACTGCAATTTCCTCTCTTGCTTCCCACATAATCCTAGGATATATCCCGTCAGGCCCGGAGGACTTGTCTATCCTCAAGTTGTTCAAAATGTCCAACACATCTTCCTTCCTAACAAGTATCTCCTCTAGCTTACCAGTCCGTTTCACTAGGTAACATCATCAGTGCGCCTCCAGCCGAAGCTGGGTTAGTAAGCTGCGTATTAATGAGACAAGATGTACGGTTAAGAATGTTAATGTGTAATAATCCCTTTAATTGGCAATGTACTGATTTCTAGCGAGCATCTCAGTTTAGTGCTTGGAACTTGCAAATGCAGCGAGTTGTTCCCAACTTCAAGACATCACTGACTGTTAACTGCCCTCAGATGGGCAATAAATGCTGGCTTAGCTGGTGACACCCTCATCCGGTGAATGATTAAAAGAAAAGGTTTTGCAGGAGTTCTCGTCCAATTCTGATACATTTCTTACTATAACCCACTCTTTCAGGCCCAAGAAGATGCACCCACTCTCTCCCTGCATTGTAAACAGTCTTTGGGTTTTAGGGCCTAATAGCAAACTCTTTAGAAAAAACTATATCTGACATACTGGGCTTGGAACTTTTCCACCAAGTTATGATCAGTCTATACTTCAAAGTGATGACAGACAGTAATACACTCAGGGTTTCCTTCTCCACTGTGTGGATCTTTTAGTGTTGGATTTGACTTTTGAGCAATGTTCCACTTGACTCAGTACACCCAACCCATCTATTTCGAGCAGGCTAACATCTGTCCCCAGGTCATTAGCATCAACAGCTCATTTGAGGGGATCTCTGAAGCTTGGCACCAGCAGTACCATTTTTGTTTTGATGAAGATGGCTTTCAGCCCATTAGTTGGTGGCACTTTCCTGACCCCATGAGATATCTCCTGTGAAAGAAGGAGTAGCTATAGTGTTGACAGTTGGTACAAAGTTGCAGTAGAAACCACATCCTTAAAAATTTACCATTTAATCTGGGGTGGGAGGGGCAGGTTGACCCATCAATGCTTGAACCTTTGCTGTTCTTGTGAACACAGGTCCCACTATATGCTCAAGGTTAGTTACCTGTGACTTGACAAACTCATTCTCTGTGGTACTTTCTCAGCAGGTTGTCTTGTGACAGCCCGCTTCTTCTCTCCAGTCTAGGTAGAAGTAAATAATTCCCCTTATTAATCCTCTTTTACTACTCAACCAGGCATTCATTCAGCAGTTCACATTATATTAGTAACACTGACATGTGGTTGCATCTTCGCACATTTGCTAATCTTTCAGTGACTGCCTGAAGTTTGAAGGTATTCCTGAGACATTGCATGGATTCTCGTGCGCCTCTCCTCGATCACAGGTATGTAATCTAACATTGGATATTCATCCCTTTTCTCCGAGGCATATTGGAGGACCTCTTACCTCGTATCCATAAACTATTTCAAATAGACCAAAATTGGTAGATTCTTTGTCTAATAGCCATCAGAATTCACCCAATGAAACAGAACTCCATTCAGCCCATTTTCTCTGCTCCACCATTCAAAATGAAATCATGGTTGATCTCATAATCCTCAACTACACTTTGTGGCCTTTTGCCCCATACTCCTGGCTTCCCTTACTGGCTAAAAACCTATCTAAGCCTTGAATAAACTTAATAACTCAGCCTCAATGGCCCTCTAGTGATAAAGAATTCCACAGACTCTCTACCCTCTTGAGAGAAGACATTCCTCAACTCTCTCTTAAATGGGTGACTTCTCACTCAGATTATGCCCTCTGAACCCAGACTCTCCCACAAGAGGAAACAACCTTTCTGTATCTACCCTGTCAATTCCTCCAAAAATCCTGTATGTTTCAAGAAGGTTGTTCTCATTCTTCTGAACTCCAATGAGTACAGGCCTAACCTACTCAACCTCTCTCCATCGGTCAGTCTCACCCTGAAAACAGTACACTTAATAGCAATTAGTATATTAACTACTATGATGGCAGACTCCTGTAACATTTTCAGTATTTTACAGTAAGTGCTTGTCTAACTGGTGTCCTCCACATATCTAACTAACTATGTTTCATTAAGGTAGCTCCAAAATCTGTGTTGTGCAAATCTGGATGCTGGCAGGAAATTTAATGTTGATAAGTATGTAAAATGCTGCACATTGTAAGTAATTGGTGAAACATACACCTCATAAATGATAAAAGAGCTGTGGATAAACTTGAAAAAGGAATGAGTGCCTTCGTGTACTCTGTGCTGAACATGACCATCCATTGCTGAGTAGGAATCCCCAGAAAAAGGAGGATGTTGAACTAAACAAGCAGTAAAACAAAATTCGGAAGAATTTATGAATAATCTGCATTCCTTTAATTCTGGCTTTATGCAGTCCTGGATTTTCAATGTTTCACATTTAGCTGCTGTTGCCCCACAAACTCCCTCTCTAAAATGCTACCTATTTAGCCAAACTTTAGATCAGCTGTCCTAATCGCCCAGGTTTTACCGAAGAGACAGACCTTTCATTCTCATTCTCAGCTGGTTACAAACTCTCTTTTAACAGAAATGCAGTAGCCTCACAATTACTCTAATCGCTTGGCTTCACATTTTGCTTGTTAATTTCTCCCATGAAATGTCATTTAAAATTTCATTACGTTAATGGTGGTATAAAAATGCAAGTTATTGTTGTGACACTTGTCAGACTATACCAGACTACTGACAAAATCAGAAACTGCTGGAAAAATCTCAGCAAGTCTTGTAGCATCTGTAGAGAGAGAAAATGAGAGAACCACTGTTTTAGTTCCAGTGAAGAATCATCACTGGACGTTAAATGTTAACTCTAATTTCTCTGCACAGACACTGCCAGACCTGCTGAGATTTTCCAGCAATCTTATTATTTCAGATTTCCAGCATCCACAGATTCGAGACTGAACCATAGTCTAAGAGGTCCATGTTTGAGGAAAGACCTGAAAACCCAAGCTATCCATTTGGAAACCTCTACGTTTGTTAGAAAGTGCTGATTTTTACCTTATACCAAGCAGACAGCCTCCTGGTATGTTCAAATTTAAATACAGAGCTACTTTGATTGGTCCTTTGCATCTCCCCAAAAACATAGCACTGTGATAGGCAATATTGCACTGCATTAGGCACTTTGGACAATAGGTGGCAGCATGATGCTGTAGTGCAAGCCAACATCAAATACAGTAAAAGACTTTAAATGTACTATTCAATTGGCTCAGTGAGCATTCTTGCTGTTAAATACCCAGAATGATCCGCACAGAATTGAAGTTGACATTTTAGAACAGATTTACCAAAGGCTTTTTTTTAAAAAAAAGACAGAGTTAAATTAAAATCTCATCAGCCTGTTCAGGTGAACACAAAAAAAAACACATTTTCAAGAGAGGAGGGAGTTACATTTTCTCATTTTTGTTAAACCAATATCACCAACAATTTATTTCATTCAGTGCTGTTTGTGCGACTTTGCTGTGTGAACATTTACTGTTATTTTGTGCGACGATGAGTAAACTTCAAAGTATTAGCTGGATGTGAAGCACTTTGAGACATCACAAGGATACGAATTACCCTTTCTTCATTAACCATACAGACCTGGCCTGCAGTTTCTGCTGAGTCGTGCAGATTGTTTGACACAAGTTGCATGAAGCACAAACTCTAGGTTCTGCAAATAGAACATAGAACAATACAGCACAGAACAGGTCCTTCGACCCACGATGTTGTGCTGAACATTTGTCCTAGCTTAAGCACCTATCCATGTACCTATCCAATTGCCGCTTAAAGGTCACCAATGATTCTGACTGCCACTCCCACAGGCAGCGCATTCCATGCCCCCACCACTCTCTGGGTAAAGAACCTACCCCTGACATCCCCCCCCTATACCTTCCACCCTTCACCTTAAATTTATGTCCCCTTATAACACACTGTTGTACCCGGGGAAAAAGTTTCTGAC
>NC_057731.1:57828084-57830455 GCF_004010195.1 Chiloscyllium plagiosum | reverse complement strand
TACTCCAAATGTGGCCTTACCAAGGTCCTGTACAGCTGCAACATCACTTCACGACTCTTGAATTCAATCCCTCTGCTAATGAACGATGATACTCCATAGGCCTTCTTACAAACTCTATCCACCTGAGTGGTAACCTTCAAAGATCTATGTACATAGACCCCAAGATCCCTCTGTTCCTCCACCTGACTAAGAACTTACCATTAACCCTGTATTCCGCATTCTTACTTGTTCTTCCAAAATGGACAGCCTCATACTTGGCAGGGTTGAACTCCATCTGCCACTCCTCAGCCCCGCTCTGCATCATATCTAAGTCTCTTTGCAGCCGACAACAGCCCTCCTCACTAAATACAACTCCACCAATCTTCGTATCGTCTGTAAATTTACTGACCCACCCTTCGACTCCCTCATCTAAGTCATTAATAAAAATTACAAACAGCAGAGGACCCAGAACTGATCCCTGCGGAACTCCACTTGTAACTGGGCTTCAGGCTGAATATTTGCCATCTACCACCACTCTCTGACTTTGACCGGTTAGCCAGTTTTTTATCCAATTGGCCAAATTTCCCTCTATCCCCTGCCTCCTGACTTTCCGCATAAGCCTACCATGGGGAACTTTATCAAATGCCTTACTAAAATCCATGTATACTACATCCACTGCTCTACCCTCATCTACATGCTTGGTCACCTCCTCAAAGAATTCAATAAGAGTTGTAAGGCAAGACCTACCCTTCACAAATCTGTGCTGGCTGTCCCTAATCAAGCAGTGTTTTTCCAGATACTCATAAATCCTATCCCTCAGTAGCCTTTCCATTACTTTGCCTACCACCGAAGTAAGACTAACTGGCCTGTAATTCCCGGGGTTATCCCTATTCCCTTTTTTGAACAGGGGCACAACATTCGCCACTCTCCAGTCCCCTGGTACCACCCCCATTGACAGTGAAGATGAAAAGATCATTGCCAACGGCTCTGCAATTTCTTCTCTTGCTTCCCACATAATCCTAGGATATATCCCATCAGGCCCGGGGGGACTTGTCTATGCTCACGTTGTTCAAAATGCCCAACACATCTTCCTTCCTAACAAGTATCTCTTCTAGCTTACCAGTCCGTTTCACACTCTCCTCTTCAACAATACGGTCCCTCTCGTTTGTGAATATTGAAGAAAAGTATTCATTCAAGACCTCTCCTATCTCTTCCGACTCAATACACAGTCTCCCACTACTGTCCTTGATCGGACCTACCCTCGTTCTTGTCATTCTCATGTTTCTCACATACGCATAAAATGCGTTGGGGTTATCCTTGATCCTATCCGCCAAAGATTTTACATGCCCTCTCTTAGCTCTCCTAATCCCTTTCTTCAGCTCCCTTCTGGCTATCCTGTATCCCTCCAATGCTCTGTCTGAACCTAGTTTCCTCAACCTTATGTAAGCCTCCTTCTTCCTCTTTACAAGACATTCAATCTCCCTCGTCAACCAAGGTTCCCACACACGACCATCTCTTTCCTGCCTGACAGGTACATACATATCAAGGACACGTGTTGCGTGTGGAGGCTGAAGAGATTGGGGAGACACTGAATGAATACTTTTCTTCAGTATTTACTCAGGAACAGGGCATTGTCGTCGATGTGAATACTGAGTCACAAATAAGTAGAATGGATGGCTTTGAGGTATGTAGAGAAGCGGTGTTGGAAATCCTGGAAAAGGTGAAAATAGATAAGTCCCCTGGGCCTGATGGCATTTATCCTAGGATTCTCTGGGAAGCAAGGGAGGAGATTGCACAGCCATTGGCCTTGATTTTTATGTCCTCATTGTCTACAGGAAGACTGGAGGATAGCAAATGTGGTTCCCTTGTTCAAGAAGGGGAGTAGGGATAACCCTAGTAACTATAGGCCAGTGAGTCTCACTTCTGTGGGCAAAGTCTTAGAGAGAATTGTAAGGGATAGGATTTATGAACATCTGGATAGGAATAATGTGATCAAGGATAGTCAGCATGGTTTTGTGAAGGGCAGGTCGTGCCTCACAAACCTTATTGAATTCTTTGAAAAGGTGACGAAGGAGGTTGATGAGGGGAAAGCGGTAGATGTGGTATATATGGATTTTAGTAAGGCGTTTGATAAGGTTCCCCATGGTAGACAACTGCAGAAAATACGGAGGTATGGCACTGAGGGTGAGTTGGAGGTTTGGATTAGGAATTGGCTGGATGGAAGAAGACAGAGGGTAGTAGTTGATGGCAAAGTTTCTTCATGGAGTGCCGTCACTAGCGGTGTTCCGCAAGGATCTGTTTTGGGACCATTGCTGTTTGTCATTTTTATAAATGACATGGAAGAGGGGTTAGAAGGTTGGGTAAGCAAGTTTGCGGATGATACGAAAGACGG
>NC_057731.1:57771924-57826104 GCF_004010195.1 Chiloscyllium plagiosum | reverse complement strand
AAACTCCCCCGAAGATTGCTAGCAAACCTACCTCCCAGGATATTGGTGCCCTTCTGGTTCAGGTGCAACCCGTCCTGCTTGTACAGGTCCCACCTTCCCCAGAATGCAGTCCAATTGTCCAAATACCTGAAGCCCTCCCTCCTACACCATCCTTGCAGCCACGTGTTCAACTGCACTCTCTCCCTATTCCTTGCCTCACTGTCAAAATATTTCTGCTATTTTAGAGTATTACACAGCCCTCACCCAAATACCCACACAATCACCATTGTCAGTTTCTGCTGTTTGTATTTATTTGACGAGGAGGTGCTTGTGTTGGACTGGGGTGAACAAAGTCAAAACACACATGGCGCTGGGTAATTGTCCAACAGATTTATTCGAAATCACAAACTTTTAAAGGCCTTCTTCAGGTTGCTAAGCTCGGAAAGCTTGTGCTTTCAAATAAACTTGTTGGACTATACGCCAGGTTGTGTGATTTTTGATTATTTATTTGAAGAGACCAAAAATTAAATTGAATCTTCAGCAGAAAACATGCTAATAAACTTTTAATGCTATTGAATATTTGAATATAAATCAAGGTGGTGTTCAGGCCCTAACCTCTTCCTATGTCCTCTCTCACCAACCACCTTCCCCCCCACCTTGACATCACTGGGTCAGCTGTGCTGAAAGCAGCCCACTTCTCACCCACTGATGGTCCCCATCACCAGTTTTTCTCCTTCCCTGCCATGTCATTATAGTTTCTTTACCTGCCTTACTGTCTCTCTCTTGCTCTCTAAACTCCATCTCCATCTGTCCACCTACATTTTAGCACCCCATCTTCAGCAATATATGCCACATTTTCCTGACTATTATCAGTTCTGAAAAAGGGTCACTGGATCCAAAACATTATCTCTTTCCACAGATGCTGCCAGGCCTGCTGGGTTTCTCCAGCTCTTTCTGTTTTTGTTTCAGATTTCCAGCACTTTATTTTTCAGTAATTTCATCGTTTTCAGAAAGTAATATCTCATTGGTAACCTAGCAATAGTGCCAATCTTTTGTTGAGTACATCATTAAACATATAAATAAAAGCAAGCTTCTTGTTTCTTGTAAGTTGTTTCCAGATTAAGCTGCTTCAATGCAAATTGTGCTTGGTCACACAGAAGATTTGGAGCAGAAACTCAAAACATACTTTGCCAACTGCCTGCATTTTGGGACCCTTTTTGCTGACTGTATATGATGCAAAAAACTCTATCCCATGCACTAAGAATATTTAACTTTACAGACCAGAATCTGGATAGGTTTAGACAGAGGAAATAGAAAACTTTCACATTGACAGGTGATCAAAAAATCAGAGACCAGCGCGGGACACAATGGGCGCAAAGGCCTTTTCTGTTCTTTAGATTTCTGACTCTATGACACCAATTTAAAATGAATGGCAAGATAACCAAGACAATCACAAGGAATAACTTTATCCTTCCACAGGATGTTGGCATTGCTGTCTGGCCCAGTATTTATTGCCCATTCACGCGTATTTGAGGAGTGACAAATGGTACTGAACATTGTGTAATTATCAGGGAACATCCCCACTTCTGACCTTATGTTGGAGGGACAGTCATTGATGAAGCAGCTGAAGATGATTGGACCTAGGACACTACCCTGAGGAACTCCTGCAGAGATGTCCTGGAACTGAGATGATCAACCAACAATCACAACCATCTTCATTTGTCTCAGGTCTGATTCCACCCAGTGGAGAGTTTGCCCCCCGATACCCAATGATTCCAGTTTTGCCAGGGCTCCTTGATGCCCCACTCAGTTGAATGCAACCTTGATGTCAAGGACTGTCACTCTCACCTCACATTTGGGATTCAGCCTTTTCATCCAAGTTTGAACCAAGAGACAGGAGACAAGTGGAACACAAACTTGCTGAGCAGGTTATTGACTAATTGGGACCTCAATAAAAGGTCGGGATGAATCAGTTGCTTACATTCCATCTTCAATGCGAAGTGTTTTCATTTTTTTTTGGCCAATATGCTGGACTCAGCCATTGTTGAATATGGGGATGATTGCGGAGTCTCCTCTTCCAGTAATTGTCCATCACCATTCATGTATGGTTGTGAAGCTTTGTCTGTGAGATAGTTTAGCTCCATCTTTGTTTTATACAGCTTCATCCTCGGTGTGTCAGTTGTCTCGTGTTTTAACTTCACTAGATTGATACTTTGCTTAAGGTCTGTCTGGTGCTGCTCTGGGCATGATCTGCTGTGATCTCCATTGAACCAGGGTTGGTATCCCAACTTCAATATATTGGGCCATGCAGTTACAGAATGTGGCCAAGTACAATTCTGCTGCAGCTGATTGCTCACATTGTCCATTCAATTTCAATTTGCTAAAGCTGTTCAAAACATCACTCATTTAAAATAGTGCTGGTGACACAGAACACAGTAAAGAGTCTCCTCAATGGGACTACTTCTCATGTATAAAACAGTAAGAGTGGTTTAGGATCCGGACTCCACTACCTCAGTGTGTTGGACGCAAATGAAAACTTGACTTTCACAGTGGAATCAGTAAGTGCCGAGGGAGAGAGTGGGAGTAGGAGCTGAGATTCAGCCTAGAATGATGGAGTGAATGGTTAGCTGGGCTGTAACGACTTTATAATGCCTTTACAAGGCAAGTGTTTCTGTTTTGCCACAGGAGGGCCACATTAAACGTGTTTAATTTTAAAATCAGTTAATTTTTAAGGTTAAATTGACTCATTCATTACACATCTACTTGGTTACTCACATTAATCTTAGCAAAGCAGGATTATCTCCCAACTTGTTAATAGACAATTCCCCAGTTCCTCCAATCTCCTCCCTTCTTTTCCTCAGCTATATTAATAATTGGCACAGGTCCATGACAATTCATTACAAATCCACAAAAGCTGACTTTTTGGCAAAAGGTATAATGAATGTTTAACACTTAACATTCACACAAGCACTCACCATCAGAAGTCACTGGATAATGAAGAGAGATTAGAATTCTATTTGCTCTCTCCCATACCTCACTAGAGAATTCTGAGACCATTTGGTACCTATTTAAGTGCTCACTAGCTGAATTCATACTCTTAAGAATCTTGAATCTTGTGATAGTGTAGTTGAATGGACACTGCTTAAATAGATACAACAGAAGCAGGATTGGCAGCAACTTACTGTTCACTGACTCATTCCTCCAGAATTCATTCACTTTGAACAAAGCCCATGTGATCCTCAACCCTCCTCTGATGATTGAATTAAAATCAGTGTCTGACACAAAGCTCTTGACAAGTCATGATTTGGAGATGCCGGTGTTGGACTGGGGTGTAGAAATTTTTTTAAAATCACACAACACCAGGAGCAGCGCTCCAAAAGCTAGTGCTTCCAAATAACCTGGTGTTGTGTGACAAATGTCTTTGGTGTCTCCTTTAACCAATGTCTCCATGCCTGCCTAGAGTTTCCACCTTTCCACTTGTCCAAACTCATCTCAATGACTGCAATATTGCTCTTATCATCAAATCACACCATAGTCTCCCCAGCTCCATACAACAAACACACTTTACAGGATAGACCTGGGTCTTCAGCATTCACTGCAACTCAAGAATTAAAGCATTTTAAATGGAAGTAAGTTGAAGTGATAACAGCAGATTCCCACAAAGTTAAGTTTATGGACCCAGACATTGGAGTGGGAAAAAAAGGTGGCAGGCAATTATAGACCAAAACAAAAAATGACATGACTACTCTATCAGATTGTGACTTTGCCAAGTTAGCTCATCCAAACTAGCAGAAATGGAGTCACTGTGGATGGACAGTTTTCCCAAACTGAGAAAGAGGATGGCACAGCACGGTGGCTCAGTGGTTAGCACCACTGCCTCACAGTACCAGGACCCAGGTTCGATTCCAGCCTCGAATCTGGTTTGGTGGTCTGGTTTCCTCACACAAACCTGCTGGTCAGGTGAATTGGCCATGCTCAATTGCTCCTAGTGTTAGGTGCATTAGTGAGGGGTAAAAGTAGAGCTGGGGAATGGGTCTGGGTGGGTTAGTCTTCAGAGGGCCAGTGTGGACTTGTTGGGCCGAAGGGCCTGGTTCCATACTGTAGGGAATCTAATCTAATCTGAAAACTGTTCAGCATTTCTGTCCTGATCACATTCCTGTACTTGACCCTTCCATTTGCCAACTGGAAATTGTGTCTGGGCAGAGAGACACGGCAGGTAGCAGTTAAAGCTGCTGCAACCCACAGTGCAGGTTTGCAATAATTGATTCAAATTACAAATTAAATATTAGAACAACAGCACTGCATGTGATAAAACCAGCTTGATTTTACTGCATGGCTTATGTTTGCACAGATCTAGCCCTTGCACGTTATCTCAGTTTATGTTTTAAAGCAGATATTTTTACAGAAGCTGATTGGATGTAATGGCATGTGGACAAAACAGGCAGAATTATACAGAGCCTTAGCAACAGAGGGAGTATTTCTGGGTGACGCAAGAAGTTGTTGGTGAATAGGCCTCAGTGTGAATTGGGTCAGTATTGCAGCCAGTGATGCATGTCAATGCTCCTTTCATAGACTGGACTCCAGCACAAGTGCAGAATCCGCACCCGGTTGCCCCAGGAGGGTGCAGTAATCGAGTTTACAGAGGCTGGCAAGATATAAAAACTCAGCCTTCAGTTCTCTAAATTACCTTTCTGTCAATGTTCAGATAAGGAAATAAAACTGTCAAAGGACAGACAGGGAAGTGAACTGCTGTCTCATGTTTGTGGGAGGATATTACACAGTTTCTCACTTACATCCTGCACCTGATTCAATATCATCAAAACTTCTCAAATAAGGAAGCTTATCTTTCATTCACCAAGTGCTGCATCATCTAGAGTTAGAGAAATTGCTAAGATTCTGATGTGATCCCATGTTTATAGCAAAATAAATAAATTGTTGCTGCAGACCTTCCCCATTGTCCTTGCCTCTCCCAAATCCTACCCCTTTCCCAGGTTCTCTATTGCTTCAATATCTTCCCTCTTTTTTTTCTGGCTCTGTTGGAAGGTTATATATTAAATCACAAAGTATTTCACTCCAATTACGCTACCTGGCCTGAGTTTTCCAGCTTTTAATTTGAACCTTTCAGCATCTGCAGAGTTTGCTTTTCTTGGGTCTTTGATGTTGTCAGGATGTCCCTTAGTGTTCCAGCTCCAATGAATCATTTTCAAAATGCAGTCACTGTTGTTACATAAATAACTAGAGCAGTCAGTTTCAAAAAACATCAAGGTACCATCAACAACAAATTCAATAAAACAGTCAGTGTTCACCCACTGCCAGCCGAGTGAAAGGGATCGCCCAGGGCATCTTAGCTGCTCTTCTTTAAAGTACAGGGGGGTTTCTCTGCTGCCTGCTTCTGCAATGAACCTCCTCAATCACCTCTTCGCAATGGCTGAATAATTCCTTCCAGAGACACCTACTAACAGCCTGACATCACTGCACACAAATCTCAAACATCAAAAGGAACAGCAGCGATGGCTGGATATGACCTTTCTGACACCACAGTCTACGACAAGGCCTTGTGCAGTGTTCCCCCCACTCCATGATGACATGCAAGCCACAATCTCACCAACAGAACCAACCGGGTCAAACAGGACAGAGGCATTGCATCACCTCTCTTCTCCATCTTTCTTGCTGCAACACAGCACCTCAACTTCAGAAAACAATCCAATGTCATGTACATAATTTACAAGAATGGAGAGGAAACCATTCAACTCACACTACCCTAAATCCAAAGTCAGGATTACCCCAGCCTCCATCCCTGAGCTGCAGTTTACTTGTATAACGCCTGTATGTGCATTCATTCACAGAGTCTGAGGGGTAGGGCATTGTAAGCTCTTTCTCTGAAGCTTTGAGAAAATAAGCAGTCACTAAGACACTGGAAAACAAGGTGCTCTTCAAACCAGATCCCAAACATAATAACCTCCCCCATTTACTCCCCCAGTATTGAGTCATAGAGATGTACAGCACGGAAACAGACCGTTCAGTCCAACCAGTCCATGCCAGCCAGATATCCCAATCCAATCTGATCTTACCTGCCAGCACCCGGCCCATATCCCTCCAAAACCTTCCTATTCATATACCCAACCAAATGCCTTTTAAATGTTGTAATTGTACCAGCTTCCACCACTCCCTCTGGCAGCTCATTCAATACACGTACCACCCTCTGTGTGAAAAAGTTGCCCCGTAGGTCTCTTTTATATCTTTCCCCTCTCACCCTAAACCTATGCCCTCTAGGTCTGGACTCCCCGACCCCAGGGAAAAGACTTTGTCTATTTATCCTATCCATGCCCTCATGATTATGTAAACCTCTGTAAGGTCAGCCCTCAGCCTCCAACACTCCAGGGAAAACAGCCCCAGCCTGTTCAGCCTCTCCCTGTAGCTCAAATCTTCCAACCCTGGCAACATCCTTGTAAATCTTTCAAGTTTCACAACATCTTTCCAATAGCAAGGAGACCAGAATTGCACGCAATATTCCAACAGTGGCCTAACCAATGTCCTGTACAGCTGCAAAATGACCTCCCAACTCCTGTACTCAATACTCTGATCAATAAAGGAAAGCATACCAAACGCCTTCTTCACTACCCTATCTACCTGCGACTCCACTTTCAAGGAGCTATGACCTGTACTCCAAGGTCTCTTTGTTCAGCAACACTCCCTAGGACCTTACCATTAAGTGTATAAGTCCTGCTAAGATTTCCTTTCCCAAAATGCAGCACCTCCCATTTATCTGAATTAAACTCCATCTGCCACCTCTCTGCCCATTGGCCCATCTGGTCCAGGTCCTGTTGTAATCTGAGGTAACCTTCTTCGCTGTCCACTACACCTCCAATTTTGGTGTCATCTGCAAACTTACCAACTGTACCTCTTATGCTCACATCCAAATCATTTATATAATTGACAAAAAGTAGAGGACCCAGCACTGATCCTTGTGGCACTCCACTGGTCACAGGCCTCCAGTCTGAAAAACAACCCTCCACCACAACCCTCTGCCTTTTACCTTTGAGCCAGTTCTGTATCCAAATGGCTAGTTCTCCCTGTATTCCATGAAATCTAACCTTGCTAACCAGTCTCCCATGGGGAATATTCATATTGATGGCAAGATCTTGAAAAGCATGTACCATTCAATATTTTGGGAGTGTCTGAACAAAAGCAGGAATTTGCAATATTTTTTCATCACTTCCAATAGCCAGTCTGAAAGAGCATGGTGGCAAAAGACCAAGATTGCAAACCAGAGACCAACATCATAGTTTACTGGGAAGCAGTGACTCCTCTGCTCCCAAGTGCTTGAGCGGTTTGGATGAACAACAACAGGTATCTCAAAGCAGCACAACCTCAAACTAATAGCCAGACAACAGCAATCTCTCTAAAGACATGACAAACCTAAGAGGCACCCATTGCTCCAACCTGCTCTGCTGAGCAGGTTTCCCAAGCTCAGTCCCAAAGCAGTTTCTCCATTTTGAACTCAGTCACAGAAGGATGGTCATGATTACAATGGGAATGCTTTCGGGATGTTCTCAAAGCATTTCTGAAGAATTCAAACATCCCACTAACTCACGACACCTCAGCCTCTGACTGACAAAAATGGAGGTGTGTTCTTTGAAAGGGTTTCGTTGGGAGACTTCACTGGCAACACGAAAAAGTGAGGTCAAGGCATCAGATAGTGAGTCCAGAAACTCCCAACTGGCTCAACTGACCTTCCAATACCCCACTGCCCTGATGCTGGCAAAATCTGCAGATCAGGGAGGGGGTGCAAGGACTATTAGAAAAGTGGAGAATGTGCAAACTCCACACAGACAGTCACCCGAGAGTGGAATCAAAGGCAGCACTGAGCCACCATGCCGCCCTAGCTGTTGTGACCTACAAGTTAGTTTTAAGAGGGAATGTCATGGAGTCATATAGTATGGAAACAGACCTGCCGGTCCAATCAGTCCATGCCAACCTCCATCTCTACACCCTAACCATCCGACGCCTAGAGGAAGAATGCATCATCTTCCACCTTGGGACCCTCCAACCACGTGGCAATGTAAATTTCACCAGTTTCCTCAATTCCCCTCCTGCCCCATCCCAGACCCTACCTCCCAACTTGGCACCACCTTCATCACCTGTCCATCTTCCTTCCCACCTATCTGCTCCACCTTCCTCACCCACCTTTCTACCTATTGTACTCTCAAGTAACTTCCCACCTGTTCCCCCCCCCCCCCGCCTCCCATTTGTCTCAGTGCCCCCAGCCCACAAGCCTCATTCCTGATGAAGGGCTCTTGCCCAAAATATTGATTCTCCTGCTCCTCGGATGCTGCCTGACCTGCTGTGCTTTTCCAGCACCACATTCCTGACCATAATCCCAAATTAAAGTAGTCTCACCTGCCTGTTCCCAGCCCAAATCCCTCCAAAACATTTCTTATTCATGTACTTAGCTAAATGTCTTTTAAACACTGCAACTCTACCTGCATCCACTACTTCCTCTGGAAGCTCATTCCATACCGTTTTCTCCCCACTATTAGCCTATGACTCTTAAGAGTGATATTACAAAAAGACAGTTAGTCAGGGTGTCATCCAGTACCTCACCCAGGTGGTTTTCAGTACAGACCTAAACGTTACAACAATATTGAGTTCTGCTCTGTAGACAGTCGGAAGAATCTTTTGAGTCCACACCCACATGCTGATATATTCCCCAGCTCACCATAATATGGGTCCACACCCACATGCTGATATATTCCCCAGCTCACCATTATATGGGTCCACACCCACATGCTGATATATTCCCCAGCTCACCATAATATGGGTCCACACCCACATGCTGATATATTCCCCAGCTCACAATAATAGACAGGAATCCTGGCTGACAGGTCATCTCGCTGTCCTGGGACACTGCTCCCTGTTACAGCACTTCCACTACAGCACACAATAAGTGAAGTCAATTACTCAAATCGGAGATCTAGCCTGGTCTCTTAGTCCCAGTACTGGGTCAGACACAACAATTACCTGCAGCATCATTCCAGGCCTTATCATGTCAATCTTATATAAAAGTGCACTAACGTAGATGAGACTTCAAATTGCATTGACAAGAGGCTTTGTGTTTTCAAGTGTAGGGGACCCCCAAATTAATCTTCCAGGCTCCATAAGACACTAAATCTGAACACAGCATCTTAATGCACACAAAAGAGGTAAGACAACAGAGCACCTAGAAGTCTGTCTGAATGCCTGTGTGGTGGTCTACCTGACCTTACTGTGAACTGACAGATCAATCGGATTTGAAAAGAAACGTGTGTGTCGAAGGCCTGCCTTGGTGTCATGTTGCCACACAAATGCAGGTGAGAGCAGAGTTGGATTTTGCAGATTATGTGGAGGCAGACAAGGCGGTTCCGGGATATATGTGTCATTTATTTTAAATCTGCATGACAATAATCTCTGTTGAGGATCTAACCACTGACCAGCTTCATGCTGCGTGTTGCAGTTGAGTAATGCATATACAATCTGCATGACTTGCTGTTTGCAACCCCCTGCTACATCTGCAAAGCTGCCACCATCTGCACTCATTATTTCTTTCCCAGCCAGCTGGTACAGTACGCTTGGCTGAATTTTCCAAGCTTTTCACTTGATGCTTGTTCCTCCGAAGAACCCAAGGTCTCATTCTGCTTCAAAGTACTTTTCAAATATGCCATTCATTTGCTCGAGGGCAGTGATCAGTGTCAAAACAGTTACAGTGTCAAAAGTCCGAGATATTTTCATTTCACCCAGATGCAGTGGTTTGCCCAGTGATAGATATAAAGAGTAAACTCATTAAAGTTGAAGCTTACAATAATGGCCATGTTTTCATTGTTCTCTAACTACAGGGTTTGACCTGCATTGTTTCCATGAGGTTTCACTGTTAAAACATGTAAATATACCCAAGTGAGACATCCTCACATTTTCATTGCGCTTCTCCTTAGTTCTTGTGAATGTTCTTCCCTGTGATAAAACAGGGAGCCAGATCCCAACTACAGCTTATACTCTGAACCCACGCTCTTTAATGAAGGTACAAACATTCAATTCAGCAGGCTGTTCAAATTGAACTGGCATTAAAGAGCAAAATCTGGTCTAGCATTTTACATCTGTAGAAAAAGGAACTAAACCCGGTTTATTTTTAAATGTAATGCCTAGTCCAGGTCATTGTCTAAAAGGGAGCTTGCTGGATGAATTGCTGACATCTTCAGCTGGTGCTCCCTTCATGGTCCTGGCCTCGGCACAAGAGGAACAAATAATCACTTCATCTCTCATTACACCCTTCACTCACCTAACTTTGCCAAGGCCTACAAACAACAGTAATGTGCTGCTCTATGGTATGTTTCTCCTACTTTCTCAGCTGCTGTGATATTGCAATCATGCAGGTTAAAGACAATGCAGGGTCCCATTTAATGGTGACAAATCCTCTCAGGCCACAGAGGGGAAAAAACAGTGCCTTGGGAATGAACATAGCAATGCTCCATTTCGAGGTACACAGATCTAGATTTCCTTCACCAATGTACTGACCTAATGTACTGGGATCCCACTCTGTACCCAAGGTGAACCCTGACTTGTATAGAGTGATGTTAAGACAAGGACAGTTTGGTAACTTCAAGACTAGTCAGGGGGCAGCATATTACAGAAAGTGCACAAGACAGAGGGCTCTTGAATAATAATTACTAAAAGTCCCCTGAATCTTTTTGGGTCATCTAGAAAAAGGCCTCTGGTAAATTTCTAATTTTTATTTGCCTCCCTAGAGGTTGTATGATCTGTGAGGGGTAGCTGGAAATGTGGTGGATGTGCCCCATTTGTACAGGGGATTTAATGGATGACTAAAGGGTCTTTCACTGCCCTTTTTTCAATGCTCCAAACAATTTGGTCATGAGAACCTCACAAAACTGTAATGACACAGGACCTGAAAAGAATGAAAGTCTATTGGAAATTACTGCTCAGCACCATGTGAACACTGATTGGTCTAGAATGTAATGTTGACAGTGTAAAAGTGTCCACTGTGATGTAAGGTGCTCATATACACGCACACACACGCACACACAAGCACTTAGGGCCTGTGAGGAAAAAACCTGCAAATACTACACCACATGTCTTGATGGCTTATTGAAAAGTGAAACAGTTTTCCAAGGTGAACAAGGAAACAAAATTACAGTATATTAATGATGATATAGACTAGAACAAATTATTAAGAAACCCCAATCTAGCTACTGATTGAAATTCTAAAGATGTAATAGGATGGGCTGATCCAGTTTTCAGCTGCTATACATTCTGTTGAATTCTGTATTGTTCATGTTTGTTTTTAACAGCCATAGAAGCAGCTGTCACTCTTAAAAGTTATAAATATAAATTAAAGGATGAGATGCTGCTTACACATCCCCATCCGTCTAAATATATTCTGGCAGTTTGTTTGTCTGTGTGACAGTCTCACACACATACCTAGTGGTTGACAGGAGAGATGGTAATCCCTCCAGGTAAATCCTCAGCTGGTCACATGACGACGTCGTGGTCAGGTGTCTGATCACACCACCATTTACACTCATGCATAACAGCTACCTCAAACATTTCCGTGTATAATAATGAGCACTGACAAGTGTGTTCGATGCTGTAATCCCATCCCTGGGGCCTACGATCAATCATAAGATGCCCTTGTGGTTTTCTGACGTCATCCCAGCCCCTTGACTGAATCGCTCATGTGTTACACACAGTCCTGCAGCTGCTGGCCCATGTCCCTCTCTGGGAACTGCAGGTGAATCCTCATTGCTCCAAAATAATATTGTGACAAATCTTTCCAAGCTACATTTTCTCAGGATTGATATTTAACATTTGATGTTTGATATTGAACACAGCAACAATGTGCAATCATACAAAGTACTGGGACTTAGAAATTCTCTCCCTAAACCTTTAACTCCAAGCCTCTGTATCCTCCTTTAAAGAAAGTCTTCAAAAACTTTGGCCAAGCTTTCAGTTACTTATCCTAACATTTATGGGTGATACGGTGGCTCACAGCGCCAGGGAGTCTGGATCAATTCCACCCTCGGGTGAATGTGTGTGGAGTTTGCACATTCTCCCTGTGTCCGTGTGGATTTCCTCCGGGTGCTCCGGTTCCAATGTGCAGGTCAGGGTGGATTGGCCAAGCTATATTGCCCATAGTGGGGAGGGGTATGCAGACGAGGAGAATTTTCCATGGGAAATGCAGATTACAGGGATGGGGTGGGTCTGGGTGGGATGCTCTTTGGAGGATCAGTAAAGACTCAATGGGCTGAATGGCCTGCTTTCACACTGTAGGGATGCTATGATTTCCTTTGTTCAGTTTAAGTGTCGTCTGAGATGTGGATACTGTTCAAGGTGCTACACATTATTTTTATTATAAATGCATTCCAATGTGAGAGATTCCACAAGACCTGAATGAGGTCAAAAATAGTCTCAATCACTATAATTTGTTAAAATTTTAAATAATGGACTTTCCTGGACTGAAATGATTGCCACAGATCACATGATGCAAGTAGTATTCAGTTCCAGAATGTTTCAACAGTGTGGACAAGGGCAGAGTGCAGGGCCCATCATTCTGGAAACTCACACCTTTCATTCTGTGGCCAACAAACGCTAAAGAACAGCAGAGAATGTCCACCCAGCAGGGCTGCTAACAAAGTACAGTAAACCACAAACTCATTATATCTGCAAAAAGCTCACCATCTATCTATACAACAAACAATGTTTTTGGAACAGAGCATAGAATTTTACCTTGCTAATTTACCTGATTCATCTAGGTACCATGTTATATGACCAGGGATCCTCTGGTTTCTGAAAAGTTTATTTGTAATTTCTGGACCCTCTTGTTTCAGTTTAAAAGTCTCTCACACTACTCTCTAGTCTCTGCCCTCTAGCTCATCTTGTTCTCCTTGTTCAGCACAAGCAGCTCATCAGCTTTCAAACCTGCTTAACCTGATTGCTTACTACACAGTCACTTACTCCAGTGACTGTGCATAACTTTCTAACAAGTCTCAAGGCTTAAATAAACAATGTGTACTGCAAACAGCAAGTTTCAGTATTAACTGAATAAATTTAGCAGTTGTGAGTGAAGCACAGGTGAGCAATACACTCTCAAGTCCAATTTATTTCTGCAGGTTTAACTGATGTCAAATGGAACAATACAAGAGCCACTACTTTTGATTTAATTCTTCCAGCAGGACAAAGAACAAAGAATAATACAGCACAGAAACAGGCCCTTCAGCCTTCCAAGACTGTGCCATCACACTTTGTCTTTCCATACTAAAAGTTACAGGATCCGTATTCCTCTATTCCCTTCCTATTCATGCATTCATCCATGTACTTCTTGAATGCTGTTATTGTGTCTGCTTCGAACATCTCCTCTCATTTATACTCCACACCCCCCACCCCAAACACATACACACCTTGAGCCTGTGTCCCCTAGTAATTGACCTCTCCACCCTGGGAAAAAGCCTCATACTTCCCACTCTATCCGTGCCATTCACACTCTTATAACCTTCTATCAGGTCACCCCTCAACCTCCTGTATTCCAGTGAAAACAAACCCACTTTATCCAACCTTTCTTCATTGCTAAAATCCCCCACACCAGGCAACATTCTGGTAAAACTTCTGCATGCTCTCCAAAGCATCCACATCCTTTTGGTAGTGGGGTGACCAGAACTGTACACAATATTCCAAGTGTGGCCTAACTAAAGTTCTATAAAGCTGTAGAATAACTTGTCTGTCCTTATGCTCAATGCCCCAGTAAAGGCAAACATGCCATAGGCCTTTTTTACTCCCTTATCTACGTGCGCTGCCACCTTCAGTGATGTGTGGACTTGCATACCCAGATCCCTCTGCATATCAATACTTCTAAGGGTTCGACCATTCACTGTATAATTTCCACCTGTACTTGACCTTCCAAAATGCATCATCTCACATTTGTCTGGACTAAACTCCATCTGCCATTTCTCTGCCCATGCCTCCAACTGATCTATGTCCTGCTGTATCCTCTGACAATCCTTCTCAATATCTGCAACTCCAATATTTGTATCATTCGCAAACTTACTAATTAGACCAGCTATGCTTTCTTCCAAATCAATTATGTAGACCACGAACAGAGGTACCAGCACTGATCCCTGTGGAACACTAGCCACAACCCTCCATTCTGAAAAGCATCCTTCCACCCCTACCCCCCGTCTCCTATGACTGAGCCAGTTCTGTATCAATCTTGCCAGTCACCCCGATACCATGTGACTTCACCTTCAGTACCAATCTGCCATGCGACACCTTGTCAAAGGCTTTACTGAA
Source organism: Chiloscyllium plagiosum (assembly GCF_004010195.1). Lineage (NCBI taxonomy): Eukaryota > Metazoa > Chordata > Chondrichthyes > Orectolobiformes > Hemiscylliidae > Chiloscyllium > Chiloscyllium plagiosum. The sequence goes on along the minus strand of NC_057731.1, from coordinate 57,811,794 downwards.
GTCTATGTAGACAACACCAACTGCTTTTCCCTCAAACATCTTTATCATCTCCTCAAAAACCTCAATTAAATTAATGAGGCACGACCTTCCCCACAGAAAACCATGCTGTCTATCGCTAATAAGTCCATTTCCTCCTAAAAGCATATAGATCTTGTCCCTGAGAACCTTTTCCAATACTTTTCCTCAACGACGTGTGGCTCCAGAACTCCATTCCAACAATGGGGTAAAATTACCTCTCCCTGCTGGATTTGTCATTGAGCTGGTCGCTGTCATCCCCATGGGGATCTGCTGTGATCAGAAGGCAGGATTACAAAGGAATGCAGACAAAAAGGACTGGCTTCCTCCTGCACATCAGTCACTGCTGGGAGAGATGGCAGCTTCCAGCCTGACTGTCTGTAGATCTGATTACTTCTACTTCGGATCACGGGGTGAGAATTGCAGCTACTGATTCCAGAGCTACGTGCCCAGTAAAGCTGACAGTGACACGGTCACACAAGACAGGCTTTCCAACCCACTTACATGATAAAAGGAGCAGCTCTCTGAACTTTCAGTTGCACCATTACCAGCCAAATACCCATCTGAGGGGGTTCCTTCCCACCTCCTAAAGCAGCACTACCATCTCACTTTGTATCTCATTCTGCCCACTGAGCTTGATTAAAGTTCATACCTGAAAACTGCGTTATCACAACAGGGACTGCACCTCAGTGGCTATAATATGGACATCTCATTGTTGTGACAAATTCTAAATAAACAGAAAACTTTCTTGAATGATTTTACAGTTAATAATACAGTAAAACAGTGAAAAGTTTAACTGTTGCCACAATCCGGCACCATTTTCAAAAGTTTAAGAACAAAAAAAGGATTAAAAAAGTTATAGCTGAAAGACAGTCCTGAGCCAGCTCACCGACGATACCGGTGTTGCCACCCCTCCTGTATCACTGCCTGCACCAGACCCAAATGATTCCTGAAGAAGGGCTCATGCCCGAAACGTCGATTCTCCTGCTCCTTGGATGCTGCCTGACCTGCTGCGCTTTTCCGACACCACACTCTCAACTCTGATCTCCAGCATCTACAGCCCTCACTTTCTCCCAAATGTAGCAGGTGCCATCTCTTTGCCACTGGACCCACCTCACCGACACAATAGCTGCTCCCACACTGAACTCACACACTCCCTGCAGCCTCAGTGACACCAGGAGTCCCCCAGCTCTGCTGCAGCCTCAGTGACACCAGGAGTCCCCCAGCACTGGGTATATTAAGCTGACGCTGCCACCTCACCAATGCCAGGAGTCACTGCTCTTGGTCTGCAGCAATCAGGAGTCTTTGGCTCCGTTGCCAGACCAAGCCACTGCCATCTCGCTAAGAGTCCCATACGGCCATCCTCCACAGGGATCTTTTTGAAAATAATACTGTCAAAATGACTGTTCATGAATCTAATGGCTGCTGAAGTGATGATCCCAGAATGTCACATTTGAAGAGATGTCAAGGAAGCTTCAAAGGGAGAAAGGCATAATAAACTGAACTGTAAACTCCAGAGAATGATGCGAGAAAAGACAAGAATATGGGCAGGAATCTGGTATTGTACTTTCACCCTTTTTGAGAATACGCGAAGATGGTTAAAAGTTGGTTCAGTCCCAGTTTGGGTTTCCTGATGGAAGATGGTGTGCCAGTGGAATAAAGCACTCATGTGAAGAACAGCTTGGTATAGCGGAGACAAATTGATTCTTAATTTCACAGTGAGGAAGTGTAAAATATCCACAAGGTTTAGAAATAGACAATAATTTAAAACTGACCAATAATAACCAGGCTGAATCAGGTGCACCTTAATATTTTAATTAAATAGGAAATAATCCTGGAAGAATAAACAAACAGGGAGCAAACTGAACAACATTCTCTGGAAGTTATCAGAAGTCTTCCAGTTTGGTGAACTTTGATTTTTTTATGACATAACATTTGGTTCTCATAGAATCCCTACAATGTGGAAGCTGCCATTCAGCCCAACAAGTCCACACTGACTCTCTGAACAGCATTCCACCCAGACTTACCCCTCTACCCTATCTCTGTAACTCTGTATTCCCATGGCTAATCCACCTAAGCAGCACAAAGTCATACAGCATGTAAGTAGACCCTTTGGTCTAACCAGTCCATACCAAACTAGACTAGTCCCACCTGCCTGCTCCCAGCCCATATCCTTCAAAATCTTTCCTATTCATGTATCTATCCAAATATCTTAAATTGTTGTAATTACACCCACATCCACCACTTCCTCAGGAAGTTCATTCAGCACACAATCTTTGGACTGTGGAAGGAAACCAAAGCACCTGGAAGAAACCCAGACAGACACAGGGAGAATGTCTGTATGAAGTTTACACAGTCGCCCGAGGGTGGAATTGAACCCAGGTCATGATGTGAGGCAGCGGTGCTAACCACTGAGCCACCATGTCGCCCAGTCTTTCCAGAACATCTTTTCACCAAGATATTAAGAAGGTAGCAAACTCAGTGCAACTTAAATCATATAAAATGTATAACATAGAATGAGGCATTCAATCTATCATAGTCCTGCTGGAAATAATTGTCCTGAGTCCCATATCTGTTTTTCCATTCATAAAACTCTCCAAGTATCCAATCTGCAAGTACCTGTACAGCTCCTTTAAAGTGATTTGTGGAGTTGGCTTCCCTATCTATTCAGGTTAACTGTTCCATACTCCCACAATTCCTTACACTAGTGACATTCACCCACTCCCCAGAGGGCCCAAAGGCACAGACACTACCACCTCACCACAAGAGCCCTATCTATTGAAACTTCATCTCGAAAGCCTATACTAGATCACCACTTTCACAACCTACCCATTCTCTCCTACTCTCAGCTGTCATTATTGCTTACCCAGCTTCTCTTCTGTCCTGTTTATTAGCAATAAGCGAGGAGAAAGTGAGGACTACAGATGCTGGAGATCAGAGCTGAAAATGTGTTGCTGGAAAAGCGCAGCAGGTCAGGCAGCATCCAAGGAACAGGAGAATCGACATTTCGAGCATAAGCCCTTCTTCAGGAATGAGGAAAGTGTGCCCAGCAGGCTAAGATAAAAGATAGGGAGGAGGGACTTGGGGGAGGGGCGTTGGAAATGCGATAGGTGGAAGGAGGTCAAGGTGAGGGTGATAGGCCGGAGTGGGGTGGGGGCGGAGAGGTCAGGAAGAAGATTGCAGGTTAGGATGGCGATGCTGAGTTTGAGGGATTTGACTGAGACATGGTGGGGGGAGGGGAAGTGAGGAAACTGGAGAAATCTGAGTTCATCCCTTGTGGTTGGAGGGTTCCTAGGCGGAAGATGAGGCGCTCTTCCTCCAACCGTCGTGTTGCTATGGTCTGGCGATGGAGGAGTCCAAGGACCTGTATATCCTTGGTGGAGTGGAGACAGGCCACCTACTTGTGGAACGTTTGAGAGAACACCTCTGGGATACCCGGACCAACCAACCCAACCACTCCGTGGCTCAACACTTCAACTCCCCCTCCCACTCCACCAAGGACATGCAGGTCACATGTGAGGCCACAGCAGGTAGGAGTGCTTTCTCTAAAAGGATATTAGTAAGCCAGATTTTTTTTTTGTACAACACTGATAGTTATCATTGCCACCATCACAAAGATTAGCCTCCTATTTGATTGTTATTAACAGAATGAAAATTCCACTAGCTGCCTTGGTGGATCTGCAGAGCACTGGCACAGTGTATCTGGATTACAAACTACGTGACATTAAGGCGACACCATCATTTCCCTTTGAATATAACCTGAATACAAACTGCCTAAAACCTTTGGAGAAAGAGAAGAATCAGAGAGAATGAAGACTTTAAATAAATGTAGTAATTTAAACACAAACTCAAAAATAAAATAAAAACATTTTGATATTTTAAGCTGAAGAACATAAATTCTCTTTTAAAATGATACATGAGCCACAACAGTCTAACAGCCAAGATAGATCAGCACCTTCATTCATGGAGCTAGCATTTATTGACAATCCCTAATTGCCCTCAAATGGTCTGCCTCTTGAACACAACTGAATGTTTGTTAGTCTATTTCAGAAGGCAGTCACCATTGGTGAAACTTTGGAGCCACAAGTAGTACATACCAGATAACGATGACAGATTGGTGACCCTGAATATCATTGAGGAGAAAGTGAGGTCTGCAGATGCTGGAGATCAAAGTTGAAACTTTATTGCTGGAACAGCACAGCAGGTCAGGCAGCATCCAGGGAACAGGAGATTCGACGTTTCGGGCACAGGCCCTTCTTCAGGAATGTGGCGTTGTGGGCGTGTAGGTTAGTGACGTCACTGGGGGCGGAAGTGGCTGTGGCGACCACAGAGACAGAGTTATTCCCCATAGCCGCGGAGGTCGCGAATCTGCCAGCGATTGTCTTCATGGCGATCGCGGAGGCGGTTGTCTGGGCGGCGATCGCAGAGGCTGCGAGGTCGGTGGGGGCGGAAGTGACGTCATCGTCGTCATCGTCGGCAGCTATTGCCGCGAGCGATGTAGCGGCCGCGTGTGTAATGGTGCCAGTCTGATTTCGGAGGCCGATGGAAGATTCTGGAACAGTTGAGGAATCCGGAGTGTGGGGGTAACTACATGAAAGTTTTTGGTACTTACTGTCTTTAATTTCCGATATGGCTAGGAAGAACTGTTTGTTTAGTTTATGGATCCTTCTGTGGATGAAGAACAGTAGAGGTCCTTTGCAGGTCTGTGAGTGTTGTCCTGAGCTGGGGTAGGGCTGACTGCAGGGAATGTAGGTAGCGGCGCATGGCTGCAAGCATGGAGCGGAGGATCCGGAGGGACGTCTGTTGCTGGAGGCTTCGGATTTGTTGTAGGTACTGGTTGTCCTGGTTGGGTCCAAGTTTTGTTGGTCGGAACGTAGTCCGGAGTCCGTGCGGGATAAGTCGGTTCCGTAGGCAGGTGCTGAGAAAGGAGATATGGCTGTGGTAGCGAGTCTGTTTGAGAATGTGGCTGAAGAGCTTCTGGGCAGAGGAGATGACTTGGGGGGTGCAGTGAGAGAGGGACTCACTGAAATCCTAGTAGAAGGAGGAAGACAGCTTCTTCAAGGAAGGCATCCTTGTAAGAGGATTCGCAGTAGGTTGAAATCTTTGAGGAGAAAGTGAGGTCTGCGGATGCTGGAGATCAGAGCTGAAAATGTGTTGCTGGAAAAGCGCAGCAGGTCAGGCAGCATCCAGGGAACAGGAGAATCGACGTTTCGGGCATAAGCCCTTCTTCAGGAATCCTTTCAGATATTCTCCCATGAGGCAATAAAAAATCTTCTTTTCAAAATTTTCCTTTTTTGCTTTTACTGCTTTTGATAAATCTAGTTCATTCATAGACAAAAAGACAACCTGCCTCATCAAATAAATGTCTGGAATTAACACAGGAATTCAGGAAAACCCTGTAGAAAATGCCAGAGAGATATCAAGGCCATTTGTCTAATGTGCAAGTCTAGTTATTAAATAACAAGTTTCTACAAAATCACTCTCATTTATCAAATTCACTTAAATGTCACCATCACATTTTAGTAATTCAGGATAATTAAGAGGTTTTTTTTGTCTCTTCTCATGATAAAGGCTCAGGAAACAAAATGTGCTTTGTGGTAAATTTTGAATTAAACCTCTAATATACTTAAGACCAACAGGAAAGCATCAAGCTCCATCCCTTGCAAGTGTGAAATGTTCTGCTTGAAAGTTTAGACAGCATGGTGGCTCAGTGGTTAGCACTGCGGCCTCACAGCACCAGGGTCTCAGGTTCAATTCCAGCCTCAGGTGACTGTCTGTGTGGAGTTTGCACATTCTCCTTGTGTCTGCGTGGGTTTCTGCCGGGTGCTCCGGTTTCCTCCCACAGTCCAAAGCTGTGCAGGTCAGATGAACTGGCAATGCTAAATTGCCCGTAGTGTTAGGTGCATTAGTCAGAGGGAAATGGTTCTCGGGGGTGGGTTACTCTCTGGAGTGTCAGTGTGGACTGGTTGGGCTGAAGGGTCTGTTTCCACATCCATGCTGTAGGGAATCTAATTAGAGTTTTTGATCTGTAGCCAATAAAATGGATGCAGCCACTTTGAGCTTAAAACAATGCTGAGGCTGCTCATACAAAAGTGTATGAGTTTCATAGCTATTTGTTTAAAATAGATCTGTTCTAATGATAATGGAAGTGAAAGACCATAATCAGCATGGCACACTTGGATTGACATCAAACTAAAAACTTTAGCTCTGACTGCAAGAACTTCGTCGCTCGATGGTTCCCAAATCATAAAGCAAATGATACTTTTAGAAAACAGTAGAGTCATAGAGATGTACAGCACGGAAATAGACCCTTCGGTCCAACTCGTCCATGCCGACCAAATATCCTATCCCAATCTAGTCCCACCTGCCAGCACCAAGCCCATATTCCTCCAAACCCTTCCTATTCATATACCCAGATGCCTTTTAAATGTTGCAATTGCACCAGCCTCCACCACTTCCTCTGGCAGCTCATTCCATACATGTACCACCCTCTGCGTGAAAAAGTTGCCCCGTAGGTCTCTTTTATATCGTTCCCCTCTCACCCTAAACCTATGCCCTCTAGTTCTGGACTCCCCCACCCCAGGGCAAAGACCATGTCTATTTACCTTATCACAAACCTTGCAAATTACCTTATCCATGCCCCTCATGATTTTATAAACCTCTGTAAGGTCACCCCTCAGCCTCCGACCCTCCAGGGAAAACAGCCCCAACCTATTCATCCTCTCCCTATATCTCAAATCCACCAACCCTGGCAATATTAAAAAAAAATTCTCTAGAATCACAGAATTGTTACAGAGTAAAAGAAGGCCATTCAGCCCATCATTCGTGAGACATAAGCCATTCAAGGCCATTATTGTGAACTCGAATGGCACCTTCTATTGTCTAACACATTGTTCTCAACTTCCATAGCAAAAGCAAATTAGATTTTAAAAGATGCTTGCGGTAAGTTAGCTTCTGCTTTTTTTCAAACAACCAGTCTTTTGAAATTTTCATTTGCAACTTGTTTTTGAATTTCCTGAAATGGTTACAGTTTGCAGTCAATTTAAGAATGCTTTGCTCCATGTGCAGTGAGTGTGACTGGGTCTGCAGCCATTCCAACATTCCTCAATGGCAAACCAATGAGATGGCACACTTTGGAAATTGCAAAGGATTGAACACTGGTGGAGAAAACTGACGTGATATATATGCACAGTGCCCTTCATGATGCTACAAAATGCCTCATAGGCTAAAGACGTCATTCTAAAACAGTCAGTGTTACAATGGGAGGCATTAACTTGACTTTGAAATGTCCTGTTTGTGGACAACAAATCCCCCTTTAAGTGAAACAAAATGTTAATTCTAATTGAGAAAAAAGGCAATTCATACACAAGATGAATTTCATAACCAGATCCTGCATTTCTTTTAAAAAATACTCAACAAAAACAGGGAGAAAGTGAGGACTGCAGATGCTGGAGATCAGAGTCGAGAGTGTGGTGCTGGAAAAGCACAGCAGGTCAGGCAGCATTCAAGAAGCAGAAGAATCAACTTTTCGGGCATAAGCCCTTCATCCTGTTGATTCTTCTGCTCCTTGGACGCTGCCTGAGCTGCTCTGCTTTTCCAGCACCACACTCTCGACTCTGAAAAACAGGAAACATTCTAACCTTTTGTTCAAACCTTAACTTGGGGCTCAATGCCTGGACTTTCACAAGGGCCAGTAGATAGTCCTCTGACCAGAGTCAAAACAGTATGTATAAAAGCTTAATTTCAGATATTTGAACATGGTGGGTTTCTGTTCTGAAATGCTGCACTCAGAGGGATCACTTTTTGACTGAGGAATTGTACTCAAGGTCATCTTCATCCAAAAGAGGAACAGGGAAGTTTCTCTGGTGTTATGGTTATTATTTATCCTCCAATAAGCATTGCAAAAACAGATTGCCTGGTCATCACATTGCTGTTTGTGGGAGCTTGTCCTATACAAGCTGGCTTTCTTGCCTTACCAACAGGAGCCTTTACTTAATCGGCCCCGACAGTACTTTAGCATGTCCTGAGATCATGAAATTCACAGTTACACATCCTTTTTCATGACCAGTTCGGTAAAGTATTGTGTGTACAAATACCAGGGTAATGCCATGGAAAGTCCCATTGTCTAAATCCCCATTCTCAAGATAACTTAAGGTTTTATATTTAAAAAAAAGAGGTGACATCTCAGCTAAGACAATGCATTCAAGGTGTGAGGCTAGAGCCTGTCTTTATCCCAATCTTGAGTCAGACAGGTTCTATTCCCAAAGTAGGAATTTATATTCTGTGCATTGCCTGCAGATGGTGTGCTTTTTGAGCAAAATAGAATCTAGCTGCAAATATAATGCTGCAAATGCAAATTCACTCCATAGACTTGTGTGTGTACATGCATGAGACAGACAGCGAGAGCAAGTGCACGAGCATTGTTGACATGAGTGAGTGTAATCCAGCCTTGGATCTTTGGGAGACCATCCTCCAAGGCAGACTTCGGGATATGCCGCAATGCAGAGTGGCCAAGCAGAAGCTGATAGCCAAGTTTGGTACCCATGGGAATGGCCTCAACTGGGACCTTGGGTTCGTGTCACACGACAGGTGGCCTCACTACGCTATACAATCTCTCATACACACATGAGCACACATACACACGCACTCTTACATACTCATACTCACGCAGACCCTCTCTCGTACACATACACACAAACCCCCCACATTGTCACCCACGCACACACCCGCTCAGTTTATACTCCACCTCACACAGTTTACCAAGCATGTACACACGCAAACACACACTCTCACGTGCACTCACATGCATACACCCACATACATGCAACACACACACACAAGTCTGTGAGGTGAATTTGTATTTGCTGAATTATATTTGCAGACACATTCTATTTTGCTCAAAAAGCACACCATCTGCAGGTAGTCAATCCATGTAACATTTTATAATTCCTACTTTGGGAATAGAACCAGTCTGACTCAAGATTGGGATACAGACAGATTCTAACCTCACACCTTTAGTGTATTGTCTGAGCTGAGATGTCACTTTCTTTTATCTTGAGAATGTGACGTCAAAGAAGTTCTGGGATTACATATTAATGAATCAAAACCTACAACCCATTCTAAAAGACAAAAGACTTAACAGCAATCTATGTTTGTTCAATATATCGTTTAAGTTGCATGACATGGTGATCTTTTACTATAAATCCTGCTCCACAACCACCTGAAGGAGCAGTGCGCCAAAAGCTAGTGCTTCCAAATAAACCTGCTGGACTATAACCTGGCTTTATGTGATTTTTAACTTTGCCCACCCCAATCCAACACCGGCTCTTCCGCATCATAAAGAAAGGGTGAGACAGAAACCAAATGTGCCGAATTCTGTTTAGTACAGCGTTGTGGGCAATCGTATGAATGGTTGTGTCTTTACCTCTGAACCAAGAGGCTTGGTTCGAGTTCTACCTGCTCCAGAGGTGTGTGACATTCTGAACAAATATCTAATGTGCGCTATCACATTGAAGGGGAACCCGGATGGTCATCCCCCGATGTTGCTGCTGAGTTTCGCCAGCAATTTCTGTTTTTGTCTCAGGTCCCTAGCATACACAGTTTTGTTTTTGTTTTTATTATAAAACCCGGAGGTCCTGTTCCTTGCCTCAAGTAGAAACAGGAATTTCAGCGGAAAGTTGGAAATAGGCTCCTACCTCCCTCCCCAGCAAACAGAGCTTTAGGATAGACATAATGCAGAAAGAACTAAATAGAAATTGAGGGGTTTGTTTTCAGGGTGAGAGAGAACAGAAAAACGCTTCTCTGAGTCCACTTTACAATGTGGTTAGTTTGTATTCCTGCAAATGTTAAACGATACAAAAAGAAGTGGTGACGAGTTTGTTACAAATGTGTATTGTATTGTGTACCAATGTACAAGGTGCAGTGAGATTAACGACAGGGAGAGCAAATTTCTTGAAGTTGAAACAGAGGTGCGTGGTGGTGATGAGAACAAAATTGTTTCAGTTTATGTAGGAAAAAAGGTATTAAATTAACTTTTAAACGACTGAGGTTTGATTTTTTTTTTAAAAGAGTAAGAAAACTGAGGGCGGCGATGATCTGAAGTTTTAATCCCAAATAAAGTCAGAGTGGGATCAGGTTAATGTTGTCACATCGCCGCTGAAATGACACAAAGTGGCGCGCTGGCTTTCTCACTCGCCGGAGCTTTTCCTGATGGTGTGGAGCAGCCGCTGAGCTCGGCGGGAATCGCTCCAAACACCCATCTATTCAATCCCTGGCAGCAGGACACAGGGAAACACGTGAGGAGGGGGGAATGGGAAAACGCGGAAGGCCCAGGCAGGACGGTACAGTTGCCAGTCATTGCCCCGCGGGCCGGCTCCCAGCAGCATTAAAGTGACCCGCAGCCTGTAACAATGTCGCAGCTCCCTCTCAATAACAGCCTGTACACAAAGGAGACTCTGCCCCAGATCAACACTTCCCTTCATAACGTCCAAATGTTGCTGGAAGCGGCCAGTTATATAGAACGGATCGAGACAGAAAATGAGAGTGAGTATGGGTATTCCCGACTGTCTGAATTCGCATGAAAAACAAATACGCGTTAGCCTCCACTGCCTCCGCTGTGAGATGTAGTTAAGCTGCAGAACACAACAAACTGAAGTTAACCGTTTAGTAATCGACCGAAACCCAAAGGTTTCTGTAGGACCATATTATTATAAAGCCTCCCACAGATGGGCTGTACGAAGCAACTGTATGTTTTAAAACAGAGTTAAGAAAAATGGTATAAACATTTTCTGAAGAGAAGCTTCGTTTGGGTGGAAGTAGCGATGGTTGGAGGGCAAGGTATAGAATATATACTGTGTAATTACCAAGATATAGAATAAAAACCAAGTTGCTGTGATAGGAGAGATCAACCGGAGACGCCGGTGTATCTCGTTGTTGCCTCTAGCTTTGAGCAGATGAAATATGAACAATATATTCTTTGTCTTACAACGATCGAGGATTGGGACTAAATCAGAGAAAGGTATTAGCTTTGGCCTTAAATCTGTTGCAAAGTGAGCATGGAAAATACACTGTTATAAAAGACACGCAGTCCATTATTAATGCGATGTTCTTTCATCTCTGGAACGTGTTGGAAGCGGTTCCCGTCTTATCTTTCCCAGACAATTGCGTGACCAACCAAAGATATGCAAAGTGCAGTTCTGCAAAATATCAGTTGTTTTTTTTATAAAAAGTTCGATGTCAGGTAAATTTTCAGTGCAACAGCCACGTGTTTTGAAAGCTACAGACAAGTGATGCATCAGCCACAACCTGGCATGTGTTGTATTGTACAAAATCCCAGACATCTGGTGCAATCTCTCGACCACTCTCCATAACCAACCAAACCCGCTTCTCCCCACCCCCCTCAACACAACACGGTAACAATGCCCTATTAACAGTTATATGCATCTATAATCCAGCCATTTCTTTTTAGTGAATAAAAGTCTAATTAGATTTATTGCTTGCCAGTAGGACGCTGTTTTTCAAACATTGGTGCATCGTTTAAAAACGATGAGGACATCTGTCAAGAAATGCTACTGCTTTGGTTACCGATAAAAACCAGACTAACTTAACAGGCCCAGCCTATTTCTGAACAATCTGAGAACCAGCACTTTATTTCAGTTGGCCTCTGAATACATAACAATTCATAGGTTGCTGTTTATAACCAAAGGAGAATATATCCTATTAGACTGTAACAGGAAAGTACTGTGATTTCTGAAATAAAAACAAAACGCTGAAAAGACTTAACATAGAAAGAGAAACAGGAGTTAATGTTTCAGGTCGATGACCTTTTGTCAGAATAGTTTTAGATCGACTTCAACCAACTCTATGGCCTCCATGGACTCAGAAGTTGTTTTTACATAGTTTCAATATGACTACAACTAAGTCTGCATGACCTTTAAGCGTCAATAAATTGGCGAATTGTATTAATCCAAGAAGAATGTTAATCAAATTAAATAATCCTAAAAATATCAGAATGATAAACAGTTGATTGATGGTCAATTGAGGGAAAACATTTATTTTACACTTGCATTTAATTCTTGTAAATATTGCCTCCCCCACTTCATACAGAGCAGATATTTTGCTCTCATCTCGCCAAACCATCGTTTTAAGTCTCTGGTAGTTTGATTAGTTGCGAAGCTGCACAGTTTAGAAACAGACAAGTCAAAGTTATTTTTTTTAAATGTAAATGTATTGTGTTCAGGAGCTGAGAGTTGAGATTAGCAAACCCAACGGTTTTCAAACAAATTCTGTCCAACAGAACTGCACTTCAGCAGATCTGTAGCCATCTGATCTCAAAGAAAAATGGAACTAGAGTAGGGTATTTCTTATTCTTTATCTATCTTTCATTTGTTTCTTAACCTCTCGATTTCTCTCGCTCTCCTCTCTCCAAACTTGGTGCTCGCCTACACAAATACACTTAGTTCTCATTCAGCCAATGAAAGCTTGGCACTGGTGAGATGACTTTAAACAAAATAAACTTCAATAATGTAAATGCAAAGCAAAGTGAGATTGTCTTTCAAGATTTGGGACACGTCTTTGTACAGGCCCTATATGTTACATCTGCAGTGCTGAATAGCAATGCAATGCATTTGTAAGGCAAGCTCACTTAGTTTCCTCAGTTATGGACTGTATTCACATTGGTGCCTATCCAGTATAACAACTTTAGTTCTGGTCTCCACTCAATAAATCAGGTTGGTAAGATATCACTCAACATAAAAACTTTCTTTCTCTCTCCCCTCCCCCACACAAAGAAAATGGAGGATATCAATCTAAGCCACTTAGAACACTTTAAAGTCACAGCTGGATATCTATTGCTGACCCCCACTGTTTGCATAACTTGAAAAAGCAATGAACATCTACTTTAACTGGTTCAACCTATTTCTCCCATTTAATGAATCAGAAATGATTTCTATTTCTAAATTCTCCTCCCTTTTGCTCAATACATTAGCTGATAGCTACATGTGATTACAGGGTAATTGGGAATACAGAAGTGGATAACTGCATTTGAGAGTGTAACAGCCATTCTTCTGCACATTATCTTAATTCCCATTTCACACACATGTATGCACATGCATGTGAGGGGGGTTGTCCTGACCCCTAGGATCAAGTGTTCCCTGCTGCAGAGATGTGTAATAATTTCTCTGCACAGACCAATTAGGAAAATGTCTGTAAGCTCTTGGAGGTAGGACACTTGTGGAACAGAAATAGTGTCCTGCCTTTGGGCCAGAGACCCAAGTTCAAGTCACACCTGCTCCAGAAATGTTATACATTCCTGAACAGGCTGATTTTAAAATACCTGTATACGCTTTGGGGTAGGGCTCTTGTAGCACACTGGTAGTGCCCCTACCTTTGAGCCAGAAGCCCTGATTTAAGTCCTACCTGTCCCAGGAGGAGTGTAATAAAGTCTCTGGACAGGTTAATTAGAAAATATCTGTATGCACTTGAGGGTAGGGATCTTGTATTTGTGACAGCACCATTCCATCTGAGCCAGGTGATCTGGGTTCAAGTCCCACCTACACCAGAAGTGCATAATAACACTGAACACATTGGTTGCAAAAAAATGCATGCACTTGAGATGCAGTTGTAGTGCCCCTAATGCTGGACCAAGAGTCCTGGGTTCAAGTCCTACGAGATCCAGAGATGTGTAATCACATCTGACAGATTGATTAGAAAATATTTTTTGCACTTGGAAGGGTCTTGTGGTGCTGTGGTACTGTCCCTACCTGGGTTAGAGGGTGTGGATTCAAGTCCAGAGATATGCCAAAACCGATTGGTTAATGATGCCTGTACTTGCAAGGTCAGATGGTGGTGGGCAAAGGGGCTAAACGTCTGGCCACAGAAATTCGAAAAAATTAATGTGTTTGCAATAGGAACTCTTGGGTGCAGCAGTAGTGTATCTACTTCTGCTCCAGGAGACCTGGTTTCAAGTCCATAAACATAGGAGCGGAAATTAGACCAATCATGGCTAATAAGTTTCTCAACTCAACTCCATTCTCCCACTTTCTCCCCTGTAACTGCTTTATCCTCAAGAACCTATCTATCTCAGTTTTAAATATACTCAATGACCTGGTCTCCAATGAATTCCATAGATTCAACATTCTTGCTGAAGTTTCTCCTGATCTCCATTCTAAAAAGATCTTCCCTTTACCTGAGGGCATAGCCTTAGAGTCCTAGTCTCTACCAATTCAAACATCTTCCCAATACCTATTCTGACCTGGCCATTCAGTACACTATGTTTCAATTAGATTTCACCCCTCAACCTTCTAAATGCATTCAGATATAACACCTTAATCCTCTATTAACCATCTTTCTTCTCGTTGCCTCATTCGTTCTAATGGTGAGTAATTGACTAGTGGACTAGTTGATTAGAAAATATGGCCTCATGGTATTATCACTGAACTACTCAGATCTGATCATGTTCTGGGGCACTGTATTTGAATCCCATCATGCCAGATACTGGAATTTAAAAAGTAGTATGGACTGCAGTTTTAATCTTGGTGCACTTTTTGACAAAATGGTGAACTAAGAGCAGTTTGCTAGGTGCTTCTAATCATAGACTTTCTAATCGATGGCAGTGGATGTTATTTATACAAGTTTCTTAGGTTTGGCACTAAAATAAAGTATGTGGCTAAATGGTGTTGCTATAGTTTCAATTTCTCTGGTTAACATGCGGCTTCTGTTGGACAACAGTCCCCCAGGCCACATTTATACAGGTGCTAGCAGTCACTCATTACTTCAGTTAACTACTATTCTTTCATGTGTGAAGGGGTCATCTGGCACACAGTGGTAATATTCCTACCTCTGGGCCAAAAGGTCTGGAGTCAAGTCCGCCTGCCATGGAAGTGTGATGGAGCATGTTCAAACAAGTTAACTCTTTTCCTCATGTGGAGAGCCAATGTTGGCAGTGTATTTAATTGAAAGACAAAATATGGTTTGTTCATACCCAATATTCATTTATGTGGAACATTTATTAGAGTTTACTCGGTCTGTTTTCGTCGCTCTTCCCACCTAAAGCACTACCTCTCCTACATGGGGACACAGTCCAATTACAGCATCAACTGGTTTGTTAAATTATAATGTTAACATGCCATCACTTCAAATGAATCAGCTTAATTCTAATTTTGAACTTATTTTCTCATCCTTAAATGTCATACCATCATGTTTTCAAACTGATTATGAAATAGCTATTGGAGACTTCGAACTTGGTGGAGGTGGGTACTGCAGATGCTGGAGATTCAAGTCAAGATTAGAGTGGTGCTGGAAAAACACAGCAGGTCAGGCAGCATCCGAGGAGCAGGAAAATCGACGTTTCGGACAAAAGCCCTTCATCAGGAAAACTTTCTGACCTGCTGTGCTTTTCCAGCACCACTCTAATCTTGACTTTGAATTTGGTCTAGTCCCTGATGTAAGTTAGCTCGCTGAGCTGGAAGGTTTGTTTTCAGATGTTTCGTTACCATACTAGGTAACATTAGTGAGCCTCCAGTGAAGCACTGGTGTTAAATCTGGCTTTCTATTTATGGGTCTTGGTTTTTTTTAAGGTGGATGATGTCATTTCCAGTTCTTTTTCTCAGAGGGTGGTAGATGGGGTCCAAATCAGTGTGTTTATTG
The DNA here is from genome assembly GCF_004010195.1 of Chiloscyllium plagiosum. NCBI lineage: Eukaryota > Metazoa > Chordata > Chondrichthyes > Orectolobiformes > Hemiscylliidae > Chiloscyllium > Chiloscyllium plagiosum. Next base: position 57,796,134 of record NC_057731.1, on the reverse strand, counting down.
ATGGAGTTCCGGTGGAAATGCCAGGCCTCTACGAATTCTCATGCATGTCTGTTTAGTTTGTCCTAAGATGGATGTGTTGTCCCAGTCAAAGTGGTGTCCTTCATCTATATGCAAGGATACTAGTGATAGTGGGTGTATCCTGGTGGCATGTTTTCTGCCTGTTTGTCTGATGTAGTGTTTGTTACAGTCCTTGCACAGTATTTTGTAAGTGATATTCATTTTACCTTGGGTCTGCTACGTGGATGACACCTTTATCACAAAGCAGAACAAATCTACAACACCATCAATATCCTGATTGACATAAAATTCACATTAAAAAAAAGAGAACAAAGACCCCCATTCCTAGGTGGGACAGTCGTACAGTTAATGGAGAACTTCAAACCAGTATCTACAGGAAAGCAACACACACAGACCAAATACTTAATTACAGAAGCAATCATCCCAACACTGACAAATAGAGGTGCATCAGGACATTATTTCAAAGAGCCACAACACACTGCAGCACCTAGGAACTATGAAAAGCAGAAAACATATCTATACAACATATTCAAAAAGAACAGATACCCAATGTCTGCCAATTGCTCAGCAATAAACCAAACAAGCAGACACAACATACCCAGAAACTCTAGCCACATTATCTTACAAAGGCATCTCCAAAATGACCTCCAGATTACTCAGACCCCTTGGTGTCATAGTAGCCCACAAACCTACCAACACACAAAAACAGACACTAATAAACCTAAAGGAACCAATAAAAATAACCAGCAAAACAAATGTCATTTACAAAATACCATGCAAAGACTAACAAGCACTACATCAAACAGACAGGCAGAAAACACGCCATCAGGATACATGAACACCAACTAGCTACCAAAAGACATGACCCACTATCACTAGAATCCATGCATACAGATGAAGGAGGACACCACTTTGACTAGAACAATACATCCATCCTAGGACAAATTAACCAGAGACATGCATGAGAATTCTTAGATACCTGGCATTCCAACTGGATCTCCATCAATAAACACACTGATTTGGCGAATGTGAGTACTGCGGATGCTGGAGATTAGAATCAAGAGTGTGGTGCTGGAAAAGCACAGCAGGTCAGGCAGTATCCAAGGAGCAGGAGAATTAACATTTTCATTAAGGGCTTTTGCCCGAAATGTCTGAAAATGCCCAATCTCAAATTCAAGCTGATTAGTACTTGCCTGGAAATACCAAGTGCAGTAGATATCAAACCCAAAGACAAAATGAATTTAATTGCTCTGAAAATACACAGTGTTTAAGCCTCAAAAATAAACCCATTGTCTTGGCCTTATGATGTTCAATGCTGAAGCACGGGAATGGTCAGTTACTCAAATAAGGAAGACACTCTTTCCTTTTGAGAACTAATGGTACAGTCATGACTCGGAGATGCCGGTGTTGGACTGGGGTGTACAAAGTTAAAAATCACACAACACCAGGTTGTAGTTGAAACTTTATTGCTGGAACAGCACAGCAGGTCAGGCAGCATCCAGGGAACAGGAGATTCGACGTTACCTGGAATTCCTGAAGAAGGGCCTGTGCCCGAAACGTCGAATCTCCTGTTCCCTGGATGCTGCCTGACCTGCTGTGCTGTTCCAGCAATAAAGTTTCAACTTTGATCTCCAGCATCTGCAGACCTCACTTTCTCCACCAGGTTATAGTCCAACAGGTTTAATTGGAAGCACACTAGCTTTCGGAGTGACGCTCCTTCATCAGGTGATTGCGTGATGAAGGAGCGTCGCTCCGAAAGCTAGTGTGCTTCCAATTAAACCTGTTGGACTATAACCTGGTGTTGTGTGATTTTTATGGTACAGTAGTAGTGTTTCTACCTCTGGACCAGTAAATCTGGGTTCAAATCCCAGCTGCTCCAGAGGAAATGTCATGTCTGAACAAGTTGATTAAAAACATCTACAATCAAGGTGGCAAAAACCCACATAGGACATGTTCAGTTATATTTTGGAGGGGGAGGTGAAAGAGTGAAGTCAAGAATCATCAGATCAACGATTCATTGAATTTGCTGCACTATTTAATGGGCCAAAAGGCCAACTTGTATTTCCATCTTATGTCTCATTATTAATACTTATCCTCCACTTTGTTTGGGCTGAAACATTTACATGCTTTGAAAAATGCCATTTGAGATATACATTCATATGAACCAACTTAATTCTGACAATGTACTGTAACAAGACTGAAATGCAACAAAATTGAATAACCAAAATCTTCATTAGTGATCCCACTGGACGGCAGCTGAAAAACATACATATAATGGAGGGTCAGATTGCTCAAGAGGATCTAAAAATCACTTTCAACTTCAGCTAACATGACATTCCATATTATACGAGGTGGAATTAGGATCAATAGTTTGATTTCCAATTGAAAATATACTTTCAACAGATTTTGTTTTTCACATACTTCAGCTTAACAGCTGAAAATATCTTTCACTCTGCATGCACAAGAAACAAGATCTGATTCCTAGGTATGGATAGTCATGGATTACTTAATTTAGTTGTTATGGCAAACAATGTGTGAGAAGTTGCTGAACACTGGGCCTATGGATACACTTCTGAAAGCAGAATCAACGTTAATATTTTGGAGTTTCTCCTTTTAAACTATTTACAAACCTATTATAAATATGCCCTTCCTAAACAAGTTAACTTTGAGATCACTGATTTTTTTGTACATATATCCCATCTTCTACGTCGCATTATGCACACAAACATAAAAGCAATAAGTTGCTTGACCAGTGAGCACGTTTGTGTACTGTTTGAAGCTGGCATCTTTGTTTACATCCATAAAATGCCGCACAATCTTTAACATCTGACCTGAATCGCTGTAATAGGCAGAAGAGCCTCGGTTTCACAGCCCGCTTGAAGAAAAGGACAAACTTTCTCGGAAAGAAAACAAACACCAGTGCTGCAACCCAGCCAAGGTACCAAGTATGCACTAGAACTGATAACTACTTTCACTTGACCCACGTTTGGTGTGGAGCAGTGGTAAGCTGCTCGCTGATTTGACAAGTTTTAAATATCTGGTGTATTCAGTATAACACCAAAAACAATGATTTGTCACTCACTCCGCGTTATTCTCCTTTTGATGGAACTAAAAGTGGAGCAATGTAACAAAGTTGTTTCAGTATGAATACATAGATTCCCTTGGGTAACACATTGTATTGAGGCACGGATTTACCTTGTGTGTAAAGGATGGGGACCCAGCTAAACTTACCACCAGTATCTAAAATGTTACACTCATCGCTTCGCGCACCCGCTCCGCTTTCCCGACATGTGCTTGTCACATGGGGGCGTGGCCAGCGCACTGCCTCTCCCCTGTGCCGGAGCTCCACCAACCAGAAGGCGGCGGAGCTCTGTGACGTCACTCGTTGCCCAGTTGGCTCCCCTCCCCCTCCCAGCAAACGGCAGCGGTGAGCGCGTAGCCCGGCGGGAATTGTAGTCCGCTCCCCACCTTCGTTCGAGCGGAGCGGACGGAGGTGAGGACTCCATCTCCCGCCGGTCGGTGCGCGCTGACCCTTTTGGGGGCGGGTATCGGTGAGATTGGCGCAGGCGCAGGCGTGCAGCTGTATCGGAGCCGTCCTCCTCGATCTATCCTGAGGTAAACAAACTTGGACTGAGAGAGTGAGGAGGGTCGGCTGCTTGCAGATCGCTCGCTCCCCCCCACCCCCTTTTTACCTTTTTTTAATTTTTAAAAGTTTGTTTTTTTTAAAATATACCAATTCCGTCCCTTTTACTTTTTAATTTTTTTATACCTTATGTATATATAATTATATATACACGACCAAATACAAATAAAATAATGAACTCAGTGCAATCAATCAACATCCAGAGACTGTTAGAAGCAGCTGAGTATATAGAGAGGAGAGATCGAGGTAAAACCGAACGGCGACTAAACAAATCGATAAATTATTATTTATTTATAAAAATTCAAATCGCCCAAGAGTTCCAACTGCCAGTAACCGCAGTGGACGGAGCAGCCAACAAAACAAATAGATCTCTCTCACTCTCCCTCTCGGTGTGAAACTGCGATCCTCAACAATAGCGCAGGCGAAACAAAAATACCGAACGCTGAACTTTTGTGTTTTTTTTTTAAAGTTGTTGTTGTTGTTTTATTGCTTTTCTTTCCCCCCCTTGCAGAAGCCGAGCACGGATATGCATCGACGTTACCCCGCAATGTCGAGCCAGGGACGAGGAAGAAAATGAAAACCAAAAAGAATTCGAGCAATAGGTAAACAAATGGGTGGGGGGGGACAAAATGCCTCTCGTCTATATATCTGTAAATGCTTTTTTTTTAAAGCAAAAAGGAAAGGTGCATTAAAGTGCGGGGTAAGTGAAAAGGGAACGGTTAAAGAGCACTGTTGATGTGGTTGCCTGCCACCGACTGTACCCGCCATTTTATATGTATTTTTAATTTGTATTTTTCCCCCTCAAACTGCCGCAGTTGTGACTAGAAAGTACAGCAACTTTTTTTCCCCCCCCAAAAAAAAATTATAAACATCGAGGTTTTCCTCGGCGACATTTCGTTTGTGTCTGTGCGCTGAGAAGTGCAAACTGTTGGAGGGAAAAATAAATGCAAAGCTAATTATTTTTATGGGAGCGAGGAGTTCGAGCGCCATCTGTAATCAGCTGATTGTCAGATTTACAGTTTAAAAACACAAACACACACACACACGGTGATGTGAAATTAAAAGGGGACGCGGAATTATCTGTACATTTTTCTCTGAATTTTAACTCTTGTTATTTGACGCTTGGTTAGTTCCCTTGCCGCAAGAACCCGTAGTTTAGAGTTGAAAAAAAATCTAATGCTTTATCAATTTAAGAAAACACCGAGCACTAATTATCAGTTGTTTTCCTTATCAGAAATGCCCTGGTTGTTGAGGAAATGGTGCACGAATCCTAGGCCTTTCGTTCAGTTCTAGTCTTTACCCATTGTTGTGGTCTCGATGAGATACACAGTTTTTGGTTGAGCTGATGGAAATTTGGGAGTAAAGTTTAATGAACTTTAATAATTATTCACAAAAGTACTTTAAACGTAAAGATTATAGGTTTAAAATTCCAGTACAGTACAAACTCAATGTCAAGATGTACATGATTAAACTAGGTTGTGTATCCCTGTCCTACTACCACAACTTTCAGTAGAACATGATTCGGAGAGGGGGCTAACACCTTCAACATATTGTCTAGCTATCACCATTGTTAACAGCTAACCCGAGAATGCAACTTTTTTAAAAAAAAGGGTTTTGTGATTTACACATGAAAGAAGTGAAACTATCACTGTATTCTAACAGATGAAAGGCTTGACAGACAATCAATTCTTCAATGTATAATTTCAGTTACATCACACTGCAAATTTTTGCTATAAATTCTGTGTTACAATCGAGCCCTCCACAATCACCTGATGAAGGAGCGTCGCTCCGAAAGCTAGTGTGCTTCCAATTAAACCTGTTGGACTATAACCTGGTGTTGTGTGATTTTTAACTTCAGTAGAACAGGAAGGGGTAATGTGTAAAGTTAATATTTTCCATGCCAAAATATACACAATTTGTGAAGAATGTCACTAGTCAAGTAAAATCTAAATTGTGCATCTTGAGGAAGACATTAACCATCACTATTGTATAGTTCTGTGGGGCTTGACAGACCTTGCCATCACCTAATTTCCCATCTAAATTTGCTTCCAAGTCTGTGCATTACAACCATAAATGCTTGTAGCATTCTCAGTGTGACTGATGTCATAGTTGAGATCCATCTTACCCCACCAGATGTCCACACACTTCCATACCTTCTCATCAAAAAAACCTGATAATAGCAAAAGCAGGAGTCACAAATGCATTTATTCCTGTCACTTTTCCATCCCAATTGTGGCACACCTTTCAATAGCATTGCTAAAATCTGTTGAGTCAACCACAGAAACTGGACCTGGGGTCTTATCTGTCTATGTCATGATCTGCATTTAGTCACAAAGATAAGTCAAGTGCCAACTTGTTAAAGTTCATGGCTAACCAATAAGAAGGCAAATCTGATGATTATCAAGGGTTATTAGTCCAGAATGGAATCCTGTTGTTTTAGTAATATATTAAGTTTCACTATATGCTTAGAAGCTTTCAAGTATGCATATACACCACACTCTATAGAACATTCTTTAATAACGGACCCCATCCATCGACCTTGGTCATTGTCTAAGACTGAACCACACTGTCAATAACTTTTCCATCCTATTTGACCCATTGTTAAGCCTCTGATCCCATGTCCACACCTCTGTAGCATTGGCCTGCCTGTAACTCTGCCTTAACTCAGCTCAGCTCACCTGCTGCTGTAACATTTATCCATTGCATTGTTACCTTAAATTCTACTTTCCATTGCTCTCCTGCCAGGTACCTCACTGTTACCTTGCATCCTCTTATAAACTTGAGCTTATCAAAAACTCTGTTGCCGTTTTCCTATTCATCAAATTGATGTTCTGATTGGCCTACACTGGCTACTTCTTCCTCCAATCTACAATTTAATATTTTCACTTAAGTTATAATCCCTTCACATCCTTGCTCTTTCCCATCCAATTCTGGTGTTAAGTACAACTCCACACCCATCAAACCATTTATTGCTGTATCTTAAAGTAAAATCAAAATGTTGTGGATGCTGGTAATCTGAAATTTCTCTTTATAGATGCTTCCAGACCAGTTGTATTTCTCTTGCATTTCATTTTTATTAGCTGCTGCGCCTTTGTGACTAGGCCCAAAATTCTGGTATTCCCTTCCAAAACCTCTTTGCATTTCCACCTCTCCCTCCTCCTTTAAAGCACTCACTAAACGTATTTAAAGGACTCTGGTTTTAATTGGTTTTGTTCATATCTCCATTCTTTAATTCATTGCTAATTTTTTTTTGTTGCCGTGAACTTTGTTAAAATGTTTTGCAGCAATGAGTGCAAGTAGTTTTCCTTGACATTAACAAATAGCAGTATATTTTAAAGTGAATTGCAGACACTATTATAGAGAACTAATAAAGAATAAAAATACAATCAGTTAGCTAATTTACTACATATACATCATCCATAGAGTAGTTATGGATTGGATAACTGATATTTGTTTGTCATGAATAAGGAAGTGTTGATATATAAATTCAATAACATTGCATGCAGTTATACCACAAAACTATTCAATAGAGCAGCACCTGTGACCGATTTGTATCTTGGGACTAATGGTAAATTGATAGAGACTTGCTTTGACTGGCCTAGCTCAATATTGAATCAAGACCTTGTTGGTTGAATTATTTCAGCCAGTAACTTCTTTATCTTGAGCGACTTTCAGTAGCCTCCTGTGGTCCTTTTAAAGTTTATCAGCATCCTTTTTGTGGAATTGGAAGGAGTTGGAATGCTGAACATTGCCAGGTGATTACCTTACCTCTTAACTTATCTGTGGATCTCAGCACTGGCCAAAATTGGTTTAGACACAACAGGAAATGTGCAACTTGGAAACAGTTGGGCCCTCCTAGTTCTCCTCAATTAAAATAATGAAACCATCGGATGAGGATCGAACTCTCTATTCTGAAGTACTATTATTGATTGTTATGGGAATTGCACCTGATGTTTGGTGTGATCCATCCATTTATTTACTCAATTTTCATTCACTTGAAGAATTTGAATGGGCTCCGTCTACTGATTCAGTAGCTAAATTTACCATTTGTTATACTAAGTGATCAAGAGCAGGAAGATCACTGGCCTTAAGTACAACCCTACACCGATCAAACCATTTATTGCTGCACCTTAAAGTAAAATCAAAATGTTGTGGATGCTGGAAATCTGAAATTTCTCTGAAATTGGAGTGAGAAATTGGCAAAATTTAGCATTTTCCCTGTACTGAACCACAATTGCAAATTTCTACTTTGGTGTAATCTTTTTGATCAAATGGCTGTTTAGGTTAAGTTACTTAAAAAACTTGAAGAAATCTATTAATTGCTTCGTATATAACTCCTGCATTTCAAACTATGATATTGTGGTTCTAATTTGAGGATATACAGTAGAGATAGTGGTTATGATCTAGAGAGCCAGTAAGTAATCCTCAGGCCTGGAAAAATGATCTCCAGTTGCAGGGGAGGTGGTGGTGCAATGATAATGCCATAGGGTCAGTAATTCAGGACCTCAGGTTAATTCTTAGGGAAATAAGTTCACATTCCACCATGGCAGCTGGTCAAAGTACATAGGAATATCGGACTTAGAAACAAGAAAAGTTTTTTCTCATCTGTCTTAAAAGGGAGATCTCTTATTCATCACTGTGTCCCCTAATTTGAGGTTCCCCACAAGATGAAACAACCTCTTAGTATTCACCTTTCTAAATCCTCTTGGGATATTGTATGTTTTGAAACGACCACCTTTCATTCTTCCAATCTTTAATTAGTATTTGCTCGATCTGCTGAACCTATCTTCATAAGGTAAGTCCCTCATTCCAGGATTGAGTCAAGTGAGCCCTAATTGAACTGATTCTAATGCATTTACATCCTTGTTCAATTATGCAAAGCAAAACTGTACACAATTCCCAATGAAGGCACATATCTGTAGCTGCAGTAGAACATCCCTACTTTTAAGTTCCATTCCTCTTTCAGTAAATACCATTTTTCTTTTGTAATCACTCGCTGCACCTGCATTTCAACTTTGTGATTCATATACCAAATCACCCTTACCACCAAATTCTGCCATCTTTCTCCATTTGAATTGTATACTGCTTTTCTATTCTTACGAAAGTTCTCACCTCATATATTGTATCAGCCAAAACTTTTGCCTGCTCCGTTAATCTGTCTATACCCTTTTGCTAATTCCCTCTGTTCATTCCAACAAATTGCAGCCCCCCCCCCCACAATGTTTCCTATTAGCCAACTAATCCTTTATTTGTGCTAATATATATCTTATACTGTGTCCTAAACTTTGATGTAGCACGTTATAAAATGCCTTTTGGACATCAAACCACCCACATCTGTGAGTTCCTCTTTACCCACCTTACTTGTTACAAACACCAAAACTAATAAATTAATTCAAATAAAATTTCCCTTTCATAAAGCTATTTGATTTTGCTGACCATATCTTGATTTTCTCAGTATTCTGCACTAACCCAAATAATGGGTTCTAACAATTTTTCTGTGATAGTTATTAGGCACGCTAGCTTATAGTTTATTGTTTTTGGTCTTCCTCCTTGAGGAATATTTTACATTAGTTATTTTCCAATCACTGAGACCATCCAGAATCTCAGGAATTTGAAATCAATACCTCAACTATCTTTAGGGTCTTTTAAGATCTGAAGGTCCATCTGATCCTGGAGACTGATCAGCATTTAAGTCTAATAGGTTTTCCAGCTCCTTTTCCCGGTTAATGATAGTTGTTTTCGGTACCTCTATTCTCAAAGATACTTGAAAATCTAGTTGTTTAGTAGTACGGAACACAAGTGTTGCTGGAAAAAAGGACACACTTTGAAGCTTTTTTTAGCTTGCATTGGTATTCTTGTGAATTACCCTGACCAATGTAAAAGGGAACACCATGTTTATACTGTGTCAGAAGGGAGTGCTGATTGGTAGAGGCATTGCCATGGAAATGCACCAGTTAGATCACTGACAGTTAACTGCCAATTTTGTTTAGATTCAAATGAGGCAGATTGACTCTGACTTGTTAAGGCATTTGCCCTGAGGACTGAATCAGAGAATGACTCTCACTTATTTTGTTTAGCTACAGCAGATGCAATGTGTGCACATGTTCTTTCTGTCTGCAAGGGACCGGATCACATCTATTAACATATTTCCTTCCCAAATGCTCGAAACTATGAGCCTGACTGTCAATCTCAATTTGGTTGTTAATAAATAATCCAATTGTAAAATCACACCTAACATTGGCTTTTGAGTTTTGCAAACATGGCCTGGTAAGGCATAGTCAGTACTTCATCAGTTTTGAATAGCTACAGAAACATTCTTTTGCAGCTTTTGTCACCCATCCCTAAGAAAAGAGTGGCTTGCTAGTCAGTTTCAAAGGGCAATTAGAGTCAATCAGGTTACTGTGATCAGGAGTCACTTGTAGACCAGACCAGATGAGAAAGTAGGTATTCTTTCCCCAAAAGGACATTAGTGAACCAGATGAGTTTTTATGACATTTGACAATGATCTCATCGTTGCCATTAGACTAGTTTTCTTTTACTTATTCCAGAATTATTTCTTGAATTTAAATTTCAGCATTGATGTATGACTGTATCTGCTGTGTTGGGATTCAGGCAAGTTTCCCGAGAGCATTAACCTGGGTCTCTGGAGTACTAATTTGATACATTTAATATGTATCTTTTGGAATATATGATCTGCTAACCTGGTGTTGAAATTCATACACCACATTACTCATTTGTGCAAAAAGCAGAAAGTCTCTTTAGTTTGATGGCAGCATGCTGTAAGTGATAAACACCGTTTGTCTTACTATCACATCGTATCAGTATAAACACTTGGCTTCACCTGATGCTTACAGTTTTATAATATCTTGCCCTTCAGAGCAATCTGAGATAGACTGTACACTCTACATGGTTTTCCTGAAAATGGTCCTGATGAAATTTAGACAAAAAGCTGTGTCGTTTTTCAGTAACATCTTTGGGGAGTTTTCTATGCCTTCTACCATGAAGACAGACACAAAATATCTGTTCAGTATCTCTATCGGTACCTTGTTTTTCATTCTCAATTCCTCAGTCTCTCTCTCTCTCTAAAGGACCAACACTAGCTTCATTTACTTTCTTCCTGTTTAAGCATTTGTAGAAACTCAAATATTATCTGTTTTTATGATTCTAACTAGCTTCTGTTTGTACTGAACACTTTTCCTTTTTTCCTTATTCTTTGCTGATTCTTTATTTTAAATACTTTCATGGGATGTGGCAATCTCTGTTAAGTCCAATGTTCATTGACCATCCTTAAAATTGTCCTTGAACTAAGAGGCTCACTATTTCAGTGAGCACCTAATGATCCACATGATTTGGCCCTGGATTTGCCAGATCAGGTAAGGATTGCAGATTTCCTTGTCTAAAGGGCATTAGTGAACTAATTGGGTTTGTTTTTACCATGATTAGTGAAACTGGTCTCATTCTGGCACCAGTACTGAGGCTAACTTTCAGTTTCAGATTTACATTAATTAATTGAACTTGAATTCCATCAGCTGACTTGGTGAGAGTTAAACGCATGCCATCAGGGCCACTTGATTTCTAGTCCAGTAACAGCACTATTACACCATCACTCCAGATCTGACCAATTAATCTTTTCATATTTGTACAGTGTTTCTTTCAATTTGGTACTGTCCTTGGTTTCCTTATTCAATTACAAATGATATATCCTTCTCATCGAGATTTTCTTTTTTTGTTGGAATAAATCTTTGCTGAATTATTAAAGGTCCATGATGGCATCTCTACTTTCCTACTATTTACCCATGTTTCCCAGTTCAATTCTGCCTTGATACCCCAATACTTAACTTCAGTCTTTTTAAAAACCTAATTTCTCCCCTTCAAATTAAACGTGAAATTCTACCATGTTATAGAGTCACAGAGCTGCACAGCATGGAAACAGACCCTTCAGTCCAACTCATTTATGCCAACCAGATATCCTAAATTAATCTCGTCCCATTTGCTAGCATTTGGCCAGTATCCCTCTAAACCCTTCCTATTCATATACCCATCCAGTTGCCTTTTAAATGTCGTAATTTACCAGCTTGCACCACCTCCTCTGACAGCTTATTCCATATGTGCACCACCCTCCATGTGAAAAAAAAATGCCCCTTGGATTCCTCCTAAATCTTTTCCCTCTCACCTTAAACATATGCCCCCTATTTTTGGACACCCCTATCCTGTGGAATAGACCTATCCATGCCCCTTATGATTTTATAAACTTTTATAAGGTCACCCCTCAACCTCTGATGCTCTCGGGGAAAATAGCCCCAGCCTGTTCAGCTTCTCCCTATAGCTCAAACCTTGGCAACATCCTTGTAAATCTTTTCTGAACCCTTTCAAGTTTCACAAAATCCTTCTTATGGCAGGGAGACCAGAATTGAGCACAGTATTCCAAAAGTGCCTAACCAATGTTCTGTACAGCTGCAACATGACCTCCCAACTCCTATACTCAATGCACTGACCAATAAAGACAAGCATACCTATCACCTTCTTCACTATCTGGGCCTCTACTTTCAAGGAACTGTGAACCTGCACTCTAAGGTCTCTTTGTTCAGCAACATTCCCAGGACCTTACCAATAAGTGTATAAGTCCTGACCTGATTTGTTTTTCCAAAATGCAGCACCTCACATTTATATAAATTAAACTCTATCTGCCAGTCCTTGGCCCACTTATTCATCTAATCAAGGTCCCATTGTACACTGAGGCAGCCTTCTTGGCTGTCCACCACTCCACCAACTTTGGTATTATATGATAACTTATTAACCATGCCTCCTATGTTCACATCCAAATCATTTATGTAAATGTCAAAAAGTAGTGGACTCGTCACTAATCCTCGTGACACACCACTAGTCACAGGCCTCCCATCTGAAAAGCAACCCTCTATCACCACACTCTGTCTCCTACTTTCGAGCCAGTTCTGTATCCAAATGACTAGTTCTCCCTGTATTCCATGTGATCTAACCAGTCTACCATGCGGAACCTTGTCGAACACCTTACTGAAGTCCATGCAGATCATGTCCACTACTCTGCCATCATCAATCCTCCTTGTTATTTCTTGAAAAAACTCAATTAAGTTAGTGAGACACAATTTACCACACACAAAGCCATGTTGATTGTCCCTAATTAGTCCTTGCCTTTCCAAATACATGTAAATTCTGTCCCTCAGGATTCCCTCCAACAAATTGCCCACCACTGATGTCAGGCTCACTTGTTTGTATTTCCATGGCTTTTCCTTATCACCTTTCTTAAATAATGGCATTGCATCAGCCAACTTCCAGTCTTCCGATGCCTCACCTGTGGCCATCAATGATACCAATGTCTCAGCAAGGGGCCCAGCAATCACTTACCTAGCTTCCCACAAAGTCCTCGGGTACACCTGATCAGGTCCCAGGGATTTATCCACCTTTAAGCACTTTAAAATGTCGTGCAACACCACCTCTGTAATATGGACATTTTTCAAGGTATGATTGTTCTCACCTCGAGGCTCATTTACCATAAGGTTATTGGTCAATCCTGTCTCATTGTTCATTACCAGATCTGGGATAGCATGCTCCCTGGTAGACTTTAGAATATTTTCCTTTAAGAAATTGATCCAAGCACACATTTTATGGATTTATTTTCCACGCTGTTTGCTAATCTGATTAATCCAATCTACATAGAAATTAAAATCACACATGACTATTATTGTGCGAGGCACAAAATAATTTTGTTTTTTCTGTGGGCTTTTCTTGAGATTTTCTTGGAGGCTACTTTTTAATTTTTGTGTGTCAAGGTTTTTGTTTTCGTGGTCTTTTTCATTCTCACTAACTCTTTTATTCAGTGATGTACTCATTTAATATCAATATTTTTGTATTTGTATTGACATATGTGGATTTATACAGAGACAGAATTGCAAGGTTTGTGAAGGTTTGTAGCTCAGGTTGAGCTACACAAACCCACCAACACTCTCAAACAAAAACTAACAAACTTAAAAGACCCAGTACAACCCATAGACAAAACTAACGTCGTCTACAAAATTCCATGCAAGGATTGCCACAAACACTACATAGGACAAACAGGAAGAAAGTTAGCCACCAGGATACGCAAACACCAGCTAGCCACAAAAAGACACGACCCTCTCTCCCTCGTAGCCCTACACATGGAGAAAAAAACCCACCATTTCGACTGGGACAACACATCTATCCTGGGACAGGCTAAGCAGACATGCCAGAGAATTCCTAGAGGCCTGGCACTCCAACCACAACGCCATAAACAAACACATAGATCTAGATACCATCTATCAACCCCTCAGAAAATGAACAGGATATGACATCACCACAAACCCCAGGAACCCCATCCAGGAGAAAGATATAAATAGAAAGCAGGAGACAACAGTTTCACTTCACTTGGAGGTCGCTGATGATGATACCTAGCCAGGTAATGAAACGTCTGGATGTCAAACCTACAGCTCAGCAAGCAAACCTACACCCTAGAGACAGAATTAATCAAGATCCTCAATTTAAACCTAAAATTTTTTTTTAAAACCTAAAATCATAACAGATAAGGAAAACATTAATTTCCTAGATACACAGTATCTAAATTAGTACAAAACAAACAGGCATAACTTAACAAAGGTCTTTTTTTCTAATGTAATGAATACATTTCACCCTGCGCTTAAAAAGACATCACACTAACCACCTGCAGACTGGTGTGGTCACAGCTAATGCATTTTTATCATATACACAGCTGGAACATTTTAACTAATAGTTGCTAATATTTTCACTACATTTCAAATATAAATTTGTAACTATTGACAAAGTGTTCATTGCAAGAGCATCTACTATATCCTATCCCTTTATAGTAGTTCCTGAACATGTGCGGCCTTAAGTTAGAGATTTCAGTGCTTTAATGTTTTCCTGTTTCCCAGTAAGCTATTTATTTCTTTGTTGACAGGTTTATCACTGTTTTTGTCCTTTATAGCCTCCCTGCCTACCCTGCCCTTGCTCCCCCATCCATACTGTCTTGTAGCCTGTCTCTGTCTCTCCTCCCCCCAACTCTCCCATGTGCCATCTATAAACTTAGTGCATTCACATTCAAGTCATTAATATATATTGTAAATAATTGTGACCCCAGCACTGATCCCTGTGATACACTGCTAGTTACAGATTGTCATCCTGAAAATGCAGCACCCCCTTTCATCCCAACTCACTTCTTCTGTTATCATTGAAGACTTGCCATGTGCATCAAATGCAAGGATGATTTTAATGTACTTTTGTTTTTATTGGCTATAGTCCTCCTGTAGTTTAGAAATGCTGGTTCTCTCCTATGGATGATGGATGGCCTTTGGAATTCAGATTTCTTGGTGTTTTAAAGTTTTTTTCTGTTAAGAAGCAATGACATTTAAAAAATCTAATCAAATAAGTTTCATAAATTTCGAATAGATAGATCCTAGACTCAGTTATTGTGCTGTGTTGAGTTTGTTGATCCCTGTTCTGGCAGCCCGTTTGGCAATTGTGTTTTTGGGTTTAGTCACAGAACAAAAAACAACCAGTATTCCTGCTTGTGATTGCGGTCCATTGGATCTTGCTGGGAATTCTGTATGTGTGAATGTTAAATGAAGACAACATCAAGCTTGGCTGTGACATCTCAAATGATTTGAGTAGCATACTGACACTCAAGTTTAGTTTAAAGGATTGCCACTTGATTAAGATACTAAAGAGCAAGTAGCATACACGAGTCAACATCTTCAGCAGATGAAGGAAGGGTATTGGAAGATCAAAAAAAGAATCATAGCTTACTTAAGTTCAAGTATGACAAGTTTATTTCTTAATGATTCTGACAGAGGTGTTTTTTTTAAAAAGCTTTCAGAATAACTGCTAAATTTCTGTCTTGCAGATCTACACACAATGAATTAGAAAAGAACCGGTAAGTCACTTGCATGAGAACTGTTACTCAATTATGTAAACTGGTAATGGTCGTATAAATTTTATTTTCACATGCTTATTAAATTGGACATAAGTTTTTAAATAAGATTTGATTCCCAAAATCTAACTTTTATAAAAAGTAAAGGTAGTAAGTTTGAAATTGGTTTAAGATTGATAATAGCTTTTAGTTTCCCTGATGGAGAAAGCAATGTTTTTGCAAAATGTAAGTCGATGTCTGACCTACTTTAAGCAGAAAATCGGTGTGCAGAATATTGGTTGGCTTCTTTTCCCCTAAGTACTGAACTGTCATTGGGTCATGTGGTGTTGTTGCTAAGGTGTCAGGTTACTGAGCCATTGTAAGTGAGCTCATATCAAGTTGGGGAAAAAAACCTGAATGGTGACATAATTCCAGAACTGTTTTTTACATTACCAAAACAATTCATCAATAAAAGTTTAGAACAGTGGACATGAATTAATGCAAGTAGAATATTGTAGTATTCTGGCAGACATGTTGCCCGCAGAAAACTTACTTTTTTCACCATTTTGTTTCACTGATGCTTTATGGTGTGGGTTGATTTAAACAACATAATGGTAACATTTTATTTCAATATGTTTGAAACCCCCCCCCCCAGATATGATGGGTTTTTTTTTCTTTTTGTTGATGGTAGTTCAATATCAGCACCAAGAATTCCAAGATTGAAGAGGAACCAGACTAATTCCTGGCTTGACAGGACTGATATATGAAAAGAGATATTCATGGGGATATTGTGGGGATAACTGAGACGTGGCTTCAAATGGATAGGGCCTGTGAAATGAATATTCAAGGCTACACGTGCTATCGTAAGGACAGACTGACGGGCAGAGGGGGTGGCGTGGCCATGTTGGTAAGGGATGATATTCAGTCCCTTGCGCGGGGGGACCTAGAATCAGGGGATGTAGAGGCACTGTAGATAGAGCTGAGAAATTCTAAGGGTAAAAAGACCCTCTTGGGAGTTATCTACAGACCCCCAAACAGTAGTCTGGATGTCGGATGTAAGTTGAATCAGGAGCTGAAATTTGCCTGTCGCAAAGATGTTACTACAGTTGTTAGGGGGGATTTCAACATGCAGGTAGACTTGGAGAATCAGGATGGTATTGGACTTCAAGAAAGTGACTTTGTGGAGTGCCTCCGAGATGGATTCTTTAGAGCAGCTGGTGCTGGAGCCTACCAGGGAGAAGGCAATTCTGGATCTGGTATTGTGCAATGAACCAGAATTGATCAGGGACCTCGAAGTGAAAGAGCCATTGGGATGTAGTGACCATAATACAATAAGCTTCAATCTGCAATTTGAGAGGGAGAGGGTACAATCGGAAGTGACAATATTTCTGTTGAATAAAGGGAACTATGGAGCTATGAGGGAGGAATTAAACGTTAGATCAAATCAGACCTCACACTTCTGATTAAAGAACTGAACTAAATTTTTGGTTCTTGTCTATCTCCAACTTCTCGCTCACCCTCTATTCTTCATTCTAAGATTTTAAAACCAAGTTTGATGTCACCTGATCATTCTACCTTATTTTCTCTCCTTTTATGTGAAAAGTGCACTTTCAGACTTGACCCTTTGCCTTGCCTTTCCAGTTTAAAATAGTAGCATTTGTCATGAGGCCTGTTTTTCATTTTGAGTGGTGGTTTTACAAATAGTGACTGACACCTAACAATACACTCTCTTGGTGAGGGACTGCCATAGCGGTTGTTAATGACAGTGGGTCTTAAAGGGTATAAATAATCCCTGCTAAGCTGTCCTTTGCTGTGATCTAAGTTGGGGTTTTTTTTTCAGCTTTTATACTGAAGACCAGTGATGAACAATTGACCCTAAATTATGAATTATTTTATTCAGTCATAGTACATGGGTATCGCTGGCTACACCAGCACTTATTGCCCATCCTTAATGCCCAGAGGACAGTTAATAGTCAACCACATTGCTGTGAGTCTGGAGTGAAAGGTAGGACATACCAGGTAACTATGGCAGATTTCCTTTCCTAAAGGACATTATGTGGAGGTGCCTGTGTTGGACTAGGGTGGACAAAGTCAAAAGTCATACAACACCAGGTTATAGTTATTTCACCTGACGAAGGAGCAGTGTTCTGAAAGCTTGTGATTTTAAATAAACCTATTGGACTATAACCTGGTAATGTGGGACTTTTGACTTGAAAGGGCATTAGTCAACCAGATGTTCTTTTTTCCTCACAATCAACAACGGTAAAGGATCATTGAACAAAAGCAGGTCATTTGCACCCCTATTCAATGAGGTGATGTGGCTGAGCCCTACATTATGAGATTTTGATTTATATCAACAGCAAATTGCCTATTCCTGTTGCGTCTTTAATGTAATCAAATATTCTATGGAACTTACGAGGAGTATTACCAATAAAATATGACACCAAGAAGATGGGAGGACGAGGGAAATCTTTCATCAGTAATGAGCTTTGACAACAGGCGTTTAATTAGGTGAGCAGGGACATGCTTGAACTATTTCACCTTCCAAACTTCCAGCTGAAAAGGGATGTCATGAGTCTCTCACCAACTCTTCAGCTGCCTGTCAAAAGCCCAGCAAGATCCTACCCCTACCAAAGATGACCAGAAACCTAATTAGAGACCTCGGTTTAATGAATACGCAAATGGACCCAGGATCTTCAACAAGGGAAGACCAGGCCATCAACTCTGAGGCCATTAAAATTGGAGATGGTTAAAAGGTCAGAAGAGGAGGAGTCTAAATACCTAGGAGGGTTGTAGGGCTAGAGGACATTGTGGATGATGCCATTGATGTCATCACCTAACTAATTTATCTATATCCATGCTGAAAGAGAGAGAGAGAGAGAGAGAGAACAGGAAGGCAGATTACTATCTCAATGGAATTAATTTAGGTAAAGGGGCAGTACAAAGAGATCTGGGTGTTCTTGTGCACCAGTCAATGAAGGTAAGCATGCAGGTACAGCAGGTAGTGAAGAAGGCTAATAGCATGCTGGCCTTCATAACAAGATGGATTGAGTATAGAAGCAAAGAGGTTCTTCTGCAGCTGTACAGGGCCCTGGTGAGACCACACCTGGAGTACTGTGTGCAGTTCTGGTCTCCAAATTTGAGGAAAGACATTCCGGCTATTGAGGGAGTGCAGTGTAAGTTTACGAGGTCAATTCCTGGAATGACAGGATTACCTTACACTGAAAGACTGGAGTGACTGGGCTTGTATACCCTTGAGTTTAGAAGACTGAGAGGGGATCTGATTGAGACACATAAGATTATTAAAGGATTGGATACTCTGGAGGCAAGAAACATGTTTCCGCTGATGGGTGAATGCCGAACCAGAGGACACTGCTTTAAAAATATGGGGTAGACCATTTAGGACAGAGATGAGGCGAAACTTCTTCACCCAGAGAGTGGTGGCTGTGTGGAATGCTCTGCCCCAGAGGGCAGTGGAGGCCCAGTCTCTGGGTTCATTTAAGAAAGAGTTGGATAGAGCTCTCAAGGAGAGTGGAATCAAGGGTTATGGAAGTAAGGCAGGAACAGGATACTGATTAAGGATGATCAGCCATGATCATATTGAATGGTGGTGCAGGCTCGAAGGGCAGAATGGCCTAATCCTGCACCTATTGTCTATTGAGAGACTAGTTTGGTTAGGACGATATTCACAGAGTTGAGAAGAGTGAGGGGGATCCCTTAGAAATCTATGAAACTCTAACAGGACTAGACAGAGTTCATGCAGGAGAAATGTTCCTGAACGCCAGGAAGTCCAAAACTAGGGGTCACAGTCTAAGAATATGGAGATAGACCATTGTGGACTAAGATGGGAATTTTTTTTACTCACAGGATGGTGAGACTTTGGAATTCTCTTTCACAGAAAGTGGTTGAGGCCAAAACATTAAGGCATTGCTCTGTGGCCAAGGTCAAGAGTCCCAAAAGCTACATTGACTGTCTGGTGCCACCATTCAGAATAACACACCTAGGTTTGGAATCCAAGAGAAACTTGGAATGGGAAGGGAAAGATCTAGTTATCATGAGTCCACATAGGTACCGAGGATATGGTAGAATGAGGCAAGAGGTTCTGCTGAGGGGATGAGTAGGTAGGTGCTAAATTAAGGCTCAGAACCAAAAGGTGATAATCTCTGGATTACTACCTCAGTTCTGAGCTACACAGCCAATTAGATTAAAGAGATAAATGAGTGGCAGAAATGGGTGTTTGGGAGAAATGGGTTTGAATTCATGGGACGTTGGCATCAATTCTGAAGAAGGGAGTTATTCTGATGGAACAGTCTCCATCTGAATTATTGCTGGAACCAGAGTTCTGGTGAATTGCTAACTAAGGTGTAATTAGGGCCTTATACTAAATACTGGGGGAAGAGTTCAGTTGAATGGAAAATTTTAAAAATTCAAAATTAAAGGAGAAAGTATCAGTGTACCTTAATGATGAGACTGATTGATTGTTACCTGAAGATAAAAGGAAGGGACAGAATGTGTGAACGTCGCATTACCCCAAGGAATTGTACAAGAGTTGGGAAATTTGAGAAAAAAAACAACTTAAAGATTTTGTATCTAAATTTATAAAACATTTGGATAAAATTAAACAGTTAACAGCACAAACACACTACCAAAGGAAGTGATGGATGTGGGTACAATTAGAACAATTAAAAGACATTTGGATAAGTAATGAATAGGAAATGTTTGGAGGGATATGGGCTAAACACAGGCAAATGGGACTAGTTTGGTTTGGGAATATGGTCAGCGTGGACTAGTTGGATCAAAAGGTCTGTTTCTATGCTGTATGAGTCTGTGCCTATGACTATATGTAACAAGCAAGGTAGCTAATTGGGGTCCTTTGCATATAGTGTATCTGGACTTCCAGAAGGCATTTGACAAGAGAAGATCACATGGGGTTCGCTCAGTCAGAGGATTGTCTAACTACCAGAAAGCAGAGAGTCAAGTTAAATGGATCTTTTTCTGGTTGGTAGTTCAGCATACCTTTTGGTGCATAAGGATCTGGGTGTCATTGTGCATGAATCACAGAAAACTAGTATGCAGGTACCACAGGGAATGAGGAAGGCTAATTGAATTCTGATATTTATTGCTAAAGGAATAGAGTATAAAAGTAGGGAAGTGTTGCTGCAGTTATTTTGGTGCCTTTACTTGAGAAGAGATGTAGTTGCATTGGAGGCAATTCAGAGGAGTTCATTAGATTGTTTCCAGAAATGAGGGATTTGTCTTATGAAGAGAGATTGAGCAGAGTAAGCTTATGCTCTCTAGAGTTTAGAAGAATAAGAGCAGATTTAATTGAGATACTTAAAATGTAAAGTAATTAAGATTAAGCGGGAATTGACATAGCGGACATGGAGAGGATGTTTCTTCAAGTGTGCAATCCAGAACAAGAGATCATTGTTTTAAATCTGCTACACCTTACCCCAAAATAGAATTGAGAAAAATTATTTCTCTCAAAGGGTCATGAACCTGTGGAATTCAGTACACCAGACCAAGGTGGATATTGGAACATTGGGTAAATTTAAGGAGGAGATATACAGATTTTTAATTAGTAATGATTGAAGGATTATGGAAAACATGCAGGAAAGTGGCGCTGAGGTGAGATCAGCTGTGATTGTATCAAATGGCAGAACAGGCTCAAGGACTGAATTGCCTGCTCCTGCTCCTAGTTCTTATGTTCATATGACATGCAAACATTTTTTCTTGGAGTTTTCCTTCACTTTTTTAGAAATCATTTTCTATCTCTGAGTATGACTTTAATTTCATTGCTTATTATTGGTATTTACGTGTTGATTATTTTGTTCAAACATGAGTTTGGACTTATATTTTAATCAGTACCAATATGACTACGGAAGAAAGAGATTTTCCTTCAGTTAGGCTGCTCAGAGTTTGAATTCTGTCCTGGTAGTTAACAAAGTGATTGCCATTCAATCTCTTTTGGATTTCTTAATTTGATGAAAAATAGCCTGATGTATGAATGATCTTTTAATGGTGACTGCATCATTCTTTCCCTTTGAAATAACTCTATTCATATTCTTTAAGATTGCTCAATGCGCAAACATTTTGTAGTGAAGGTACAGGTAGCTGTAAAACTGCTTAAGTGCTTTTAGTAAACATTTGGTAAAAGATTCCCCTCTTCCAAGTCTAAACTTTAAATCCAGCCTTCACTTTCCAGGAAATTCTAGAATTTTTCCAGAAACCCAGAGTTGGGTTTTGTCAACATTTGTCTCTATAAAAATGAGGTGAAGTTTCCTCGTAGAGGGGCTTCCATTTCAACTCTATTTGAGTTCCACAGCAGTACTTTTTGAGAGTCTCTGATTTGCTACTTTCACTTCTCTCAAACTAAAATTCATTATCAACATTGAAAGTGGTTTTATTCTTGCCTGTATCGGGTATTTTAAATACATGAAGTATCAGCCTTAATTTAAACCTGATTGCAAAACTAAATTAACAATTTGAGAGAATATGGTATGAGAAATGAACAAAATTGAATGTATATATTATTAGCACTGAGTTTAATTTTGTGATGGAAAATGGTTGGGAATGAATCAGCCTATTTAGGCTCAATTGAAAGGATATTGAGTGTGGGAGGCTACTCTGCTAGTGGTTGTTTTCGATCAACACCAGAAATTACAATCAATCCTAATGAGTAACTGTTTAACCCTTGGAGTGCAGGTTCATAGTTCCTTGAAAGTGGAGTCGCAGGTAGACAGGACAGTAAAGAAGGCATTTGGTATGCTTGGCGTTATTGGTCAGTGCATTGAGTAAAAGAGTTGGGGAGGTCATTTTGCGGCTATACAGGACTTTAGTGAGGCGACTTTTGGAATACTGCGTGCTGTTCTGGTCTCCCTACGAAAGGAAGGATGTTGTGAAACTTGAAAGAGTATGGAAAAGACGTACAAAGGTGTTGAAGAGTTTGGGCTATAGGGAAAAGTTGAATAGGCTGGGGCTATTTCCCTGGAGCATCAGAGGCTGAGGGATGACCTTATAAAGGTTTATAAAATCATGAGGGGCTTCGATAGGGTGAATAGATAAGGTCTTTTCTTCTAGGTGGGGGAAGTCCAAAATTAGAGGGCATAGATTTAAGGTGAGAGGGGAAAGATTTAAAAAGGAACTAAGGGGCAATGTTTTCACACAGAGGGTGGTCCCGTGTATGGAATGAGCTGCCAGAGGAAGTGGTGAAGGGGGTACAATTATGACATTTAAAAGCATCTGGATGGGTATATGAATAGGAAGGGATATGGACCAAATGCTGGCAAATGGCACTAGGTTAATTTTAGGATATCTGATTGGTCTGTATGAGTTGGACTGAAGGGTCTGTTTCCAAGATATACGACCCTGTGAGTCTCTGATTGTAAACTGTTCTACATTGTGGACAAGTGGAGTAGTTGGTGAATTGAATGGAATGGTACTACATTCTGATGTGCACTCAGTTCAATGTTTGTACAGTGCTATATTCTATCCATTTTAACCCCTGACATTTTCTAGATATAATCTTACTTCTTACCATTTAAGGGTTAGTCACTCCTCCAAGTGTAAGATTGACTATCCAACCATCAAATATTCTCCTTGAGGTGGGTGTAGAATTTATGATTTTATTTACTGTACATACTCATGTAAAAGTCAATTTTTTTAGATTACTTTTTAAGATTAAAAGCATGGGGTAGCCTATTACATGGATACTTCTTTTGAGGGGCTGAAAGTTATGTCATAGTCCAAAATAATGTTTCATTAGCAGAAGCCAATTTGATCTCTAAACGAATAAAGAAAAAAAAAATCACTGTAATATGACTGTATTCCACGAATGCTACTGGGAGGTTGTCATCTCACTTTGACCTGATGTGTCTTAAACGTTCGCACCAAATTTGTGTGAATTGTACATCAAAACACATGAGCATGAAAAAAGAAATTCATTTCATCATTGTAACATTTATATACAAGATAATACCTTAACTCACAAATGTTGATCTGTTATCTGTGAAGAACTAGGGTCGACTTTTATATGCAGTATTTGGAAAGTTCCAGATCTTTTGGCCAAAAATAAGCGGTCGGCTTTTACATGAGATCGACTTTACTCGAGTATATACGGTATTTGTTCGCTGATTATTAGATGATCCCAGACCATCCACAATCTCATCACCTCAGGGGATCTCCCACCAATAGCCTCCAACCTCATAGTTCGGGAACCCTGCACTGCCCGGTTCTACCTCCTACCTAAAATTCACAAATCTGACTGCCCCGGTCAACCCATTGTCTCAGCCTGCTCCTGCCCCACTGAATTTATCTCTGCATACCTTGACACTGTCCTGTCCCCCTTGGTCCAGGATCTCCCCACACACGTTCAGGATACTACCTACACCCTCCACCTACTCCATGACTTTCATTCTCCCGCATCTCCCCCAATGCCTCATCTTCACCATGGACATCTAGTCCCTGTACACATCCATCTGCCATTGCCTCCAAGCCCTCTGTTTCTTCCTTTCCTGCTGACCCAACCAGTACCCTTCCACTGATATACACTTGTTTGATTGGCTAAACTGAAGAGACCATTCTGTCTGCGACTCCCTTGTTAGGTTCCCCCACCTCCTCCTCCTCTCTTCCCCCC
>NC_057731.1:57752090-57771506 GCF_004010195.1 Chiloscyllium plagiosum | reverse complement strand
ACAAACCCCCAACCCACTCCCATTTATCTCTCAGCCCCTTTGGGCCACCCCCTCATTCCTGATGAAGAGCTTATGCTCGAAAGGTCGTCTCTCCTGCTCCTTGGATGCTACCTGACTGGCTGTGCTTTTCCAACACCACACATTTTGACTCTGATCTCCAGCATCTGCAGTCCTCACTTTCTCCTGGTTATTATATATGTTGACAATTCACATTTTTTGAATAAGTCAGTTTCATAATTGTGTAAAGTGATGGTTTGGCTTTCTGTGATAAATTGTGGTTCAATTTGTAGCTCTATCATGGAACTTCATTAAAATTTCTTGTTATGTTGTATTGAAACAATAAAAGCTTTGTTTTAAAATGGTACTCTATCAAATAAGGACATGGGTTTCAAAGAAATAATGGCGTCCTTGCAGCATCGTGGCGATTGCTTATTGTCAACCAACATGAGCTAGAAAATTGTATATACTTTCTGAATATACTTTCTTAAATTGCTAGAACCAGATAGTGAATGTGTAATAAGGGATATTGCGGCATTCAAATTTCAGGAAACTTACAATGGCCTAACTTTTGTTCAAGTAGCTTTTTTTTCTCTGTATGCAAATATATGAACATTTGTAAATGCAAATTTGTAATCTTTTTGCTTGAGGAAGTATATTCACTCAAATTAACTTGTAATTTGAGTGATTATGGCTATATCTTGTAATCTTGCCATATAGTCTATCTCTGGTGTGCGCACGTGCCTAACATTGTATAAAAGGAATGATTTTAACAGTCAACTTAGTTTATCACTCTGCTCCTGCCAATCTGTGATTTTACTGCTGCAATGTTATGGAGTTAATAAATGCAAATTTGGGTCTCATGAGATGCATGTTTTCCTAATGGAATTTTAATTGTCTCCTGAGTGAGACTGCAGTCACATGTAAACCAGACTTACTGATTTTCACTTTTAACGGGTATTCGAGAACAGGTTTTTATGACAATCTGGTTTGTTTTCATGAGCATCATTGAGAATTGCTTCTTTTTGGGAAGACTCACCACGGCTTGTTCCATTCATGCGTGTGACAGGCAAACAGCAAGCCTTCCCCAAGGATTAGGGGATGTGGGGCAGAGGTCCCAGTCATGGAGAACTGTCAGCCAACCAGAGACATTAAATTGAGATAACGACCTCATTTGGGACAGGGGAAGGCCATGGATAAGTCTTCCCATTACAGACTTAATTGGATTGGAGATTAGCAAGTGGCAGGGTACCTACTTGCTACCCTCCTTCCTGATTAAATGCCTCATGTAACCAAACTTGCTTCAGGGCAGGGCATAAAATTATGCCCTTTTTATTCCAAATGTATTCATTGAATCTAAATTATTCTAACTGCTGAAGTTAGTCATAACATAATAATTACATTCTAAAGAAATGGGAGTGTTCTATGTTTGGAGAAGAAATTGTTCTTAAGTTGGGGTGAAAGCACAGTGTTAGTAAAGAGTGAAGCAGCATATATCTTGCATGATGTCATCTTATGTGAAACCTTCACACTGGTATGTGCAGTTGAAATGCCTCTTACCTGAAAGAAACATTGCAAATCATCTGAGATGAACGGCTTTGTAGAAAATGAAATAGAGCATCGATTAAATTTTATTGCTGATTAAAGCTAAAGGAAATTTTGCACTTGTGTAACACATTTCGCATCCTCAATTATACTACTGCAGCAAAAGAATTATTGTCTTTTTAGCATTGATTGGTGTGTATGCTTACATAACAACAATTTAAAGGGGACAGGGTGACACAGACTTCTTGGTGATAACAAAAAGTATGGATATTACTCCAGTGTAACTCCTATGTACTGCAAAGAGCTGTGAGATCAGACCGGATGAGTCAATGAAGAAAAAAGAAAGATGGGGTCTGGGTTGACATTGTGAGTACACGTGTCGTGAATCAGCAAATAACGACAAGTAGTGTACAAATGTCCTACAACTAACATTGAAGTAATTAATTTAATTCATCAACTTTTTTGAGTGGTCAATAATGAAAAGGAGAGGTATTATGAAGCATGGATGGGAACACCTCTAGTTTTACAAGCTATTTATTTGATTTATAACATATATTCTTGCTGGTCATTATGATCTTTACTTTGGACTGAAGCTATTACGTAATACAAAATGATTTTTGTTTCAAATATGCATGCATTTTTAAGGATCAGTTGAAACATTATATAACTTTTAGCGTTGTTTATTCTGACTGTCTGGAGAAAATACTGAGGTGATATTACTACTCTACTATATTTTTTAACTCCAGCGAGGGAATGGACTGGATGTTGTTTTTAATGAAGTCAGTCACACTAATTACTATCAGTCCATTTAATGTTAATGTTAATGTTAATTAAGTTACAAAGCCATCTTAAGCTTACTTTACTGACCAAGCTTTCACCTAATCTATGTCTACCTTCTGCTTAGAATTGAAGTTGAAATGTCTTGGGACATTCTACAATCTTTAAGAGGCTATGGCTGTGAATTGTTGGTAATGATCGTTGGGTGACCAGAGATGTAGGTAGTTTGTGCCATCTAGTAGAAGGATCCCCGTCACATCTCGAGGAATCTGGCCTGGGGTTGGAAGTGTAAAAATGGCACAACTATAGTGGCAAGAAAATTTGGTGCTTTCTGTCATTCATGCCCAACCCAACCATTTCCATGTTTTCCCCAATGATCCTAAGATTTCAATCACTGGTATTAAATAGGAAGGCAAAATTTCTAAAACATTCTGTGGAGCCTTAAAGAGCATCACAAAGCTTTAGAGATCTGTGCTGTTGTCAAACGTAGAAGATCCAGAAGGTAAAAAGGATGGAAAAGGAACTCAAGATGAATGCATAAGATTGCAGCCACATCTAGACCTGTTGTGGTTCTGTTCGCCGAGCAGGAAGTTTTTGTTGCAAACGTTTCGTCCCCTGGCTAGGCGACATCATCAGTGCTTGGGAGCCTCCTGCGAAGCGCTTCTTTGATGTTTCCTCTGGTGTTTATAGTGGTTAACTATAAACACCGGAGGAAACATCAAAGAAGCGCTTCGCAGGAGGCTCCCAAGCACTGATGATGTCGCCTAGCCAGGGGACGAAACGTTTGCAACAAAAACTTCCTGCTCGGCGAACAGAACCACAACAACGAGTACCCGAGCTACAAATCTTCGCACAAACTTTGAACATCTAGACCTATTGGTGGCTAAAGTCCAGATGGTGCTACATTACTTTATAGGTAATAATCATTCCTTATGTCAATTCTGTAGTATCTGACAGTGGCCATGGCAGAACTTAAACTGTGATAATCTAGCAAATTATTTCTTTGCCAGAGCGTCTTCAGTTAAAGATTCCTCACTGAACTTGAATAGGTTGTATTGCTCATTGTTATTTCAGTATTTGGTTCTTACAAATTTTGCTTTTTTTTGGCATGTGAAGGTTCTTCATTCCTTAGGAATGGCGAACATTCCTACCACTTTATGCATAGAGATTTGCTTCCAGTTGAGTGTGAAACAGTTGTCTTATGCCAACAGAGGTGATTTCAATAGATTCTTCATTTTGCTTTCTGCTATGAATCTGGGTAGCCCAATGACATCATCTTTCAGGTGCCTTTTGGTCACTTAGACTTTTTTTGTTTTGGATCAGTTTTTTGACTAACTTCTCTTTGAATAGACTAGGTAAAACTTGGTTATTCATGACGTCTAATTCAACACCTCTACTGCCACAAGGATTTTGAGGTCAAATCATGTATGTAAGATTAAAAGTTTGGAAAACCCTACGATAGTTATGGTTTCCAATTTATCTATTGGATGATAAAATTATCTACAGATTCCCTTGGATGCTGAACCTTTCAAAGAGAAGCCGGTCAAAGATCAACTGATCCAAGAGCAAACTGTTGTCATCCTCGGCCAAAGATCACCTGATAGAAGATTTCCTGAAGCTTTGTAGACTCATAATAAAGAACCTAAAATGAAGGGCACTTTTGCTCTCTCAAGAATTTTATTTATTCTTGGATAAAAGTAATTGTCAATAACTTGTAGAACTTTCTCACAAGCCTTTTGTGTTTTGTCAATTTATAATGTCACCCGATGTAGGTCCGATTGAATACAGTAATGTATTTTTACATGTTTGCTTTTAATTTGGTGTTTAAAGTTTGAAACGTTCTGTACTTTTAAGAATTGTTTTCTCCAAGATATCCTATCTTTTATTTGGCCATTCTCTAATACTAAGACCTGCAGGTAGCATTATTTCTCTTACTATGTCTTCCTAATGTGATGATTTATGTTTCTGACTGCAGAATTTAAAATATTTAGCAGCTGTAATTTCTTTCTCTTGAAGACCTTACTTCTGTAAATAGCAATACTGGTTAATTTTTCTAGTCTTAAAACCTTTAGTTGTTTTCTGCTCCCTTTGACTGTGATGTTCACTTTGAGCTGCAGACACTTTTTTTTTCTCTCGGCTCTTTGTCTTGGGATGTTAATTTTCTCATTACCCAATGTGGAACTGTATCATTACCCATGGAGACTTGTGGCTACAGATTTTCACTCCTTGAGATCTTAATTTAATTTGCTGTATCCCCACCCAAGCAATAATGGCATCATCACATTCCCTAATACCATAAGACTTAGGAGCTGAAGTAGGCCATTCAGCCCATTGTGTCTGCTCTGACATTCAACGAGATCATGGCTGATCCACGTTCCTGCCTTTTCCCCATAACTCTTGACTCCATTACTGAATTAAAATATGTCTGTCTCAGCCTTGATATATTTAATTACTCTGTCTCTAAAGCTCTATGAGGTAAATAAAATTTCACAGATTCACTACCCTGAGAGAAGAAACACCTCCTCATCTCTGTCTTACTTATGCAACCCCTTATTCTGGGATTATTCTCTCACATGGGGAAACAATGTTTCTGCATCTATCTTGTAAATTAATCCAATCCTATGAATCTTGTATGTTTCATTAAATCTCTCGTTATTCACTGGAGCTTAAATATAGTTTACAACATTAACATGGTACAACATTTCCCACACTGAGGGCTCCGATCCATATTTGACCATATTGACTATGTTCTGAAACCTGTGGGAAAATTCTGCACTTGGAGTACCCCCATTCATTTACATTTGAATTGCATGGCGTCTCCCTCTGAAGATGATAATCTCTTATTTTAGAAACTTGTTTGCAGCCCAAAGGCTGAATCGCAGTGTAATTTGCATCATAAAATTCAGAGACAATTTCCAAACTTATTTTGGAAAGTGAGATACACTTGTATTTGAATCTGTCTGAAATCCATCTGAGAGCGTGGCATCTGTTTTAATGTCATACTCCTGCCAACTCTAGACTTTTTGAAGTGATGAGTCAGCATCAGAGGTGCTCTCAGTCCATTATAGTGGTTGAAGATAGGAAATCTTTGTCCAAAAGAAGAGCATCATGCTTAATAATTTCTGTGCCTTTAACAGTTAATGAAAAAGTAACTGGTTTCATTTAGAACTGTACTTAAGTGTGAACAAGGAACAAGAACTGGCCTCTGGGCCCTTTGAGCCTGCTTGCCATTTAATAAGATTTTAGCTGATCTGGTTTTAATCTCCACTCTACATTTCTGCGTACTTCTGTGATCATTCATTCTTTGGTAATCAAGAATCTACCTCTGTGTTAGAAATGTTTAAAGATTCTGCATCCAGTGCCTTTTGAAGAAGGGAATTCCAAGACTCCAAAACATCTGAAAAAATCTTTTTTATCCTCACCTTTTGTCTTAAATGGCGATCCCTTACTTTTAAACTATGATCCCTAGTTTTAGATTCTCCCACAAGCGGACATGTACTGTCCGCATTCACCTGGTCAACTCCCCTCAAGATCTTGTATGTTTCAGTTATGTTTCATAAGGCAATCTGTTCATTCTAGGTATTTGTCTAGTGAACAATCACTGAACTGCTTCCAGCACATTAACATTGCTCCGTTAAGTATGGTGATGAGTACTGTACACAGTACTCCAATTGCAGTCTCACTAATGCCCTGTAAAAAATTTTTAATCTTCCTACTCTTCCATTCAAATCCCTTTTGCAATAAAACATTATAGTTGATTAGCTTTCCTGCTATCACTGCATATTAACTTTGTGATTCATGCAGTAGGACATGCAAATCTCTCTGCAACCTTCCCCCATATAGATGTTGTGCTTTTTTATTCTTTCTGACAATTTCACACTTTTTCACATTGCACTCCATTTGCTAGATCTAGCCCATTCACCTAACCTATCTATGTCGCTCTGTTGAAGCTTTATGTCCTTGCCTCAATTTGCTTTCCTACCTAGATTTAGCTACTGTATCTTCAACCCCTTCCTCCAAATCCGTTGGTATAATTGTAAGGAGTTTAGGCCCCCAGCACTGACCCCTGTGCCATATCAAATGTGACATCCTGCCATTTTGAAAAATACCCATTTATTCCCGCTTTCTGTTAGCCAGCCAATCTTGTATCCATGCCATTATGTTACCTTGAACACCATGACCTTTAATTTTCTTTGGTATGACCCCTTATCAAATGCCTTCTAGAAATCTATGTACAATACATCCCTTGGTTCCCCTTTATTCACTGCATGAGGTACTTCAGATACCTGTAATAAATTAATTAAACATAGTTTTTTGTCAAAACTATGTTGGGTCCTCCTGATTACCTTGAACTTATCCAAGTGTCCTGTTATACTATCTTTAACAGTAGTTTCTAATATTTTACCTATGACAGATGTTAAGCCAACTAGCCTGTAGTTTCCTACATTTTGCCACCTTCCATTTTGAATAAAATATTTACATTAGCTATTTTTCAATCTAAAGGGCCCTCCCCCACATCGAATGAGTTTTGGAAAATTTTAAAAGTTAAATTTTAAAGTTTACATTAAAAAATATAAATAAAATGTCCTCTTCAATATTTGAAACTCTTTCTTGGCTCGGATGGCAGGTTGCACATGGGATTTGTGTACATGTATATAGTCATATTTCTTCCTGGATCCTTCAAATTCTGGAGTCTGTTTTGTCCCTCAGGCTATCCTTCCTTCCTTAGTCCTGAGACTTTTTTGAAAACTAAAAACTTGACATCATTTAATTATTCCCTGATATACCAAAGCTGTTATTTTTCAATCATGTTAGTATTATACCCTACAGGGCTTGCCTTTCTCCTTGTCTTCTCAGTTTTAATTAACCTATTTCTCTAATCAACCTGTTCAGAGATGTTACACACTTGTCGAGCAGGTGGGACTTCAATCTAGGCACCTGTGTTCAGGGGTTGGGGCACTACCACTGCATCACAAGAGGGTCTCATCTTCTCAGTTTTAAATTCAAGCAGTAAGTTAAGTTCAGGAATTACTGAATCATTTGGAAGGGCACCTACTATCCATAGATATTTTCACCAAATGTTTTTCAGGTGTTAAGTGATTGAACTTGAACTCTCACTCTTTAGCTTGGAAATTGAATTGTGTAGCTGAAAATTATAGTCCTCAATCCGAAACTATTAGTATTAATTTTAAAATGCCAAGTATTTTAAATTATTATTCTGAATGTTAGCTTTAGGAATGGCTTGTGACTTAAGTGTTGCTGCTGTGATACAATGAAGCTGGTATGTAAAATTGAAGTATAAGATTAGAGATGATGAAGATAAGAGACCTAAGGGACAACCTTGGTATGTGTATGGAATGAGCTGCCAGAGGAAGTGGTGGAGGCTGGTATAGTTGCAACATTTATAAGGCATCTGGATGGTTATATGAGTAGGAAGGGTTTGGAGGGATATGGGTTAGGTGCTGGCAGGTGGGACTAGATTGGGTTGGGATATCTGGTCGGCATGGACGAGTTGGACAGAAGGGTCTGTTTCCGTGCTGTACATTTCTATGACTCTACTTTCTTAAATTTGCTCTAATTTTGCATAACTAGGTGAGGCATAGAGAAAAAACTAAGCAGCTTTGTGTCTGTAGTTATTTCCAGGATGTGGTCATTGTGGTGTAAACATAACAAGCAACTTAGCCCATATCACTTCCTCTTTTAAGTCTTAAAAATTGTCTATTTTGGTAGACCAGAAGAACACAATTTTAAAAATACGCTGTCAATTATTTGCACAGTTGGCAGGTTGAATTAGTGTCCTTTAGAGGCCTTTGGCAATTACATCAATCAAGATGCAATCTAGCCTGAGAACATAGAACAGTACAGACTCTTTGGCCCTTCATGTTGTGCCAACATTTTATCCTACTCTAAGATCAAATTAATCCACATACCCTTAATTTTATTATCAACCATGTGCCTTCCAAGGGTTGCTTACATGTCCCTAATGTATATGCTTCTACTACCACCACTGGAGTGCATTCCACACACCCACCACTCTCTGTGTAAAAAAAAATGACTCTGACATCTCCCCAAAACCTTCCTCCAATCATCTTAAAGTGTGGTAGCTATTTCTGTCCTGGAAAAAATTCTCTGACTATTCACTCTATCTGTGCCTCTCAACATCGTGTACATCTTTATCAAGTCGCCTCTCACCCTTCTTCGTTCCAATGAGACAAGCCTTAGCTCCCTCAACCTTTCTTCGTAAGACATGCCCTCCAGTCCAGGCAGCATTCTGGTAAATCTCCTCTATAATGACACAATTGGAACTAATCACAATATTCCAAGTTAGTCTAACCAGGGCTCTGTATAGCTGCAGCGTAACCTTGCGGCTCTTAACCTCCGTCCTCCTGCTAATGAAAGCCAACACGCCATACGCCTTCTTAACAACCGTATCAATTTGGGTGGCATCTTTGAGGGATCTATGACATGGACCCCAAGATCCCTCTGTTCCTCCACACTGCCAAGAATCCTACCTTTCGCCCTGTATTTCGCATTCAAATTTGACCTTCCAAAATGAATCACTTCATACTTTTCCAGGTTGAACTCCATCTGCCACTTATCAGCCCAGCTCTACATCCTGTCCATGTCCCATTGCAGCCTACAACAGCCCTCTGCACTATCCACCACTCCTCCAACTTCATGTCATTGGCAAACTTACTAACCCACCCTCCCATTTCTTCATCCAAGTCATTTATTAAAAAATCACAGAGCAAAGGTCCTAGAACAGATCCCTGTGAATCAACACTGGTCACCATGCACTTGGCTGAATACTTTCCATCCCTCTGTCTTCTATGAGCCAGCTAATTCTGTATCCAGACAGCCAAATTTCCCTGTATCCCATGTTTTCTTACCTTCTGAATGAACCTACCATGAGGAGAAAGTGAGGTCTGCAGATGCTGGAGATCAGAGCTGGAAATGTGTTGCTGGAAAAGCGCAGCAGGTCAGGCAGCATCCAGGGAACAGGAGAATCGACGTTTCGGGCATAAGCCCTTCTTCAGGAATCCTGAAGAAGGGCTTATGCCCGAAACGTCGATTCTCCTGTTCCCTGGATGCTGCCTGACCTGCTGCGCTTTTCCAGCAACACATTTCCAGCTATGAACCTACCATGCGCAACCTTATTGAACACCTTGCTAAAATCCATGTACACCCATCCACTTCTCTACCTTCATCAGTATGTTTTGTCACATTCTTAAAGGATTCATTGAGTCTTGTGGGGCATGACCTGCCCCTCACAAAGCCATACTGACTATCTCTAATCAAACTAGGATTTTCCAAGTAATCATAAAACCTGTCTCGCAAAATCCTCTCCAAAAATTTGCCCACCGCAGATATAAGACCGACCTCTCTGTTATTCCCAGGATTATCCCTATTCCCTTTCCTGAACAAAAGAATAACATTTGCCACCCTCTGATCTGAAGAACCAGAATGATGAGAAGACATGATAGCCACCATCCTGGCTACATTGATAAATACTGGGGGTCATGACCATGCTAGTGGTATGTGAAATAATGCCAGCATCATTGGTATCCCGTCACCAAGTCACCCTTTATTTACATGTGCATAATACAAGGCACTAACCCAGCTAACTCAGAGCTGGCTCCTAGAGTGAGCAGCACACCTGACACCCCTTTTTTCGTGTGTGTGCAGGTGTGCACAGTGAAAGACACAAGGCGAAAAATCTTTATTCAGTGTCCACCACCAGGAAGAAAAGAAACACCCAAGTAGCCAGTAACAAGCAGTGCCCTTTACATCAAAGGGCAATGCTGTGTGAACAAACAGTGAAGGGGAGGGCAGGGATTAAATCAAAATAGAGTTGGAGGGGGAAATAATACACTCCCTGCGGTGCCCACCTCTCCCTGAACAGCTCAAAGATGTTGGTGGACACCGTGTGCTTCTTCTCCAGAGACACTTGGGCTCTAACATAACCACGGGAGAGAGGCAGGCAATCGGCCCTACTCTTACAAAATTCAGCTTCTCATCTGACCCCAAAGCGAGACACCCTGGTACTGACGGGTCAGACAGAGCATCACCCTCGCGGGAGAAAGGGTGAGCACACACAAACTGAAACCAGACATGTGCACCAACTCAGAGGAGAGAGTGAGAGTTCCACCTCCCTGACACTTCTGTTTATATCCTCCTTTAAGTCCAGGAAATAAGCCCGTTCTTTTTCCTGTAGCTTCCCTGAGTTGGTTTTTGCAACAGGTCCAGTTCTTCTAACTCTGCCTTGGGTACTGGCAGTGTGTTCCAGATCATAGTCTACTTCTTATGCCCGGAAAATCTTTGCTGAGACTCATCTTCAGATGGTAACAGTGTCAAGGCTGTGACATCTGTGTCCATATTGTCCTTGGAGGTTTCTTCGACACTAGGCAGAGGGAGAGAGCCCACAGGTTCTGACAGTCTTGCTGCATGTTCTGAGGAGCCGGGTATATTTTGCTCCTGCCCATTTGTGAGGTTGCATTTCTCATGTGGTCCATGTGCTTGTTCAGGATTGCCTCTTCTACCCAAAGTTTGTACGTCATGGAACCTGACCTTGCGTCAACCGTGTCTCTTACCAATGCAGGGCCATTCCCAAGGTTTAGACACCAAGCTTCTTCCACTGAAGTAAACTGCCTCTCTCGCTTAGAGGAGTCTTGTGTCCAGCATTGGCTTTCCTGATGTTGTTCTCCCACTCCAGGCCAGGAAGATACGATTTAAGGCGTGGAGTCTTCTCCTTATTAGCAACTGCTGGAGTTGTCCCTGCACTTACGTGAGAAGTGTTCCTATAGTTAAACAGGAAACGGACAATTTGGTATCAAATGAAGCTGGAGGCTGTTTCTTTAAGCCTGCCTTCAAAGTTTGGACTGCTGTTTCCATCAGACCATTGGATGATGAATGGTATGGAGCTGACCTTGCATACTGAATGCCATTTCACTTTAGGAATTCCCTATATATAAATAATGGACTGTTGTCTGTGACCAACATCTTCAGAGATCAGTATATTGCAAAAGATGTTCACAACTTTACAGTCATCGTCCTAGTGTTTGATGAATGAACTCTATGCACATCCAACTACTTTGGGCATCCGCAATGACTGAAAACATAAAGTCCTTGAAAGGACCGGCATAGTTGAATCCAGAACTTACTCAGCTATTCCCACAAATATAGGGGAGCTACTGACAGTAATTTTTGGCCTTGTTGGCACTCTGGGCACTGCCCCACCAACATGGCTATGTCGGCGTCCATTCCTAGCTCCCAGACTTAGCTTTTTGCTAGCATCTTCATCTTGGAAACGCTTGGATCACCCTGGGAGGAGTTCAACCAGTATCTGGCAGCGACTTATGCTTGGTACAATCACTCTTGCTCCCCATAATAATATGCCATCCTCTACTGTGATCTTTTTTCTCCGGGTCCAGAAAGGTTTCAGTTCTGGCTGTGATGGCCTTTTCGTTACTCCCATCACCAACAGCTGTTTTAGTTTTGCCAGGATGGTATTTTTTTAGTGTCCACAGTCTGATGTTGTCAGTGGTGACTAGAAAGGTAGCCAGAAAGTTTAAACCCAAAATGGACTCTTCTAGTTTTGGCATCACTGTTGGTGTATTCATCAGTGAGAGGTAGCTCGAGGCATCCGTATTTGCCTCTTGGCCTCCCAGAAATATTCTATCTTGTAATTGTACACACTTGGAATAAAAGCTCACCTTTGAATTTGAGCTGAAGCAATGGGTGGTATGGCCTTGTACTGTTTTGTAGCCCTAGCAGTGGTTTGTTATCCATTGCTATTACAACCTTATGTCCGTAAAGGTATTGGTGGAACTTCCTCGCACCAAAGATAACCGCCAAACCTTCCTTCTCTATCTGGACGTATCTTTGTTCGGCATCAACCAAAGTCCAGGAAGCATACGCTATTGGGCTTCCTCTCCGCTGAGCCACCAGTGAACCAACACTACTGCGATACTGTACGGAGCGGGGGCATCGCATGTCATCATTACAACTTGCTTGGGATCATAGTTTACCAACACCTTATACAGCAATAGCTGCTTTTTCATTTCCCTCAAGGCTACATCTTGGGTGCGAGATCATTTCCATGAATGGCCCTTTTTCAATAGCAAATGTAAGAGTACAAGAATGGAGGCCAGGGTATGAATGAATTTGCTGTAATAATTCACCAACGCAAGGAAAGACCTAAGCTCCCATTCAGACATGGGAGGTGGGGCATCTTTGATCATACTCACTCAATTTTCTAATGGGAGCATCCTACTCTCGTTGCAGCTGAAGTGACTCTAAGAGGGCTGGTACGCTGTCACCAAGTCACCCTTTATTTCAAGTGCCTGGTAAAAGACACTGACCGAGCTAGCTCAGAACCAAGCTCCTACAGTGAGCAGAACCACTGACAGCTGTGTTTATGTCTGTCAGCCAAGATTCCCTTGGATCAGGTTGATAGCCCAAATCAGAATTCATTTTCTATGAAGTCCACCCGGCTGGTCTTGTTCCAATCACTGCAGTATACATAAATGCACATCAATTCTGATGAAAGTCTTCGGTTTAGTTTAGAAAAGTTGGCTTGAGACATTATATTTTAATGGAGAACCAGTTGTTCTGTATGATTACAAACCTGTAGATGCTGGTCATTAAACAGACCAAGTTAAACTATGCCAAGAAACTGATGAACCAGCAAATTGGGTATTATACATGCTGGTTGCCATACTGTCATTGGCAAAGAAAGATTGGTTTGCAGCAGTGGACAGTGTCTAGGTATTTACTCAACAGGATACTTATAGTAAGAAACTTGGGTTGGAAGCAACTGTGTTAAGCTTAAAGGAAATACAATGAAATGAGGATAGAGTTAGCCAAAGTGAACTGGGTAGATAGATTAATATGAATGATAGGAAGCGGGGAGGTAATTCATGACTCAGCAAAAAATACATCTCAGTGAGGAGGAAAGATTCTAAAATAAGAATAAGCCAACCAAGGTTAACCAAGGAAGCTGGGGAGAGTATTAAATTGGAAAAGAAAGCATATAAGGAGGCCAAAGTCAATAAAAGCTCTGAAGATTGGGATGAAGTTAGAATTTGGCAAAGGAGAACTTAAAAAGATAATAAAAATCGAGAAGGTAAACCATAAGACAGTAAGACATAGGAGCAGAATTAGGCCATTCAGTTCAGCAACCCTGTTCCACCATTCGATCATGGCTGGTATGTTTCTCAGCCATGTAGAGTTACCACAGGATTGAAAAACTGCCAATGTGACTCGTCTATTTCAAAAAGGGAGACAAAAAGCAGGCCAAATGGCCTAACATCTATAATTCAAACAATATTGGAATCAATTTTTTAGGAAGTAAAAACAGAACATTTGGAAATCATAATCTAATCAAGCAGAATCAGAATGGCTTCATGACAGGGAAATAGTGTCTGACTTGTTTATCAAAGTTTTTTTGAGGAAGTCTCAACCAGAGTATTCACTAATAGACAGGTGATGATAAAGGAGTTCTTTTTCAGGATTGTGAACCATGACAAGTAGGGTTCCACAGAAATCACTGCTGGTACTTCAGTGGTTTACAAAGTAAATTAATGAATTGGAGGAACAAAGTCAAAGTACCGTAGTTACATTTGCAGATGACACAAAAATAGGCAGAAAGACTGGTTGCAAGAGAGAAACAGTTCACTAAGAGGTATCAATAAGTTTGGAAGAAACAGGTCATGAAGCATACATGATTCTTAAGGGACTTGACAGGGTAAATACTAGAGAGCCTAGGACCAGAGGACAAAATCTCAGAATATAGGGGTGCCAATGCAAGACCAAGATGAGGAATTTCTTCTGAGGGTCAATTCTTTGACAATCCTTGTTACAGAGAGCCGTGGGAGCAGAATCCTTGTATATAATTTAAGGCTAAGTTCGGTTCTTAACCAGTAGGGAAATAAAAGGTTGTGGGGAAAGGGCAGGAAAGTGGACGTGAAGAATGTCGGATCAGCCATGATTGTATTGAATAGTGGAGCTAAATGGTGTAATTCCTGTTCCTTTTCCTTATGGTCTTATGGAATCCTAGAGAGAAAATCAAGGCCATTGGTAGAGTCAGTATATTGAGAACATCTTATTATTGGTTGTACAAAAAACAATTGTGACGGATATCGGTACATTGAGCATTTTACAATTCTGTCTCTTGGCTACTGAGTCAGTGTGATGCTTTTGTATTAGTTTAGTTTACAATGCACTGTGCTATGAGTCCTTAAATGCATTATTCACCAAAATGATGTTTTTAAACTGTTTAAGCTGAGAAATGTACACATTCACTGGTGAAAATTTTAAAATTGAAGATATGTTGCAATTCCATTTTCTGGATTTGTTAATGAAAATGATGGTCATGACTCTTTATTTTTCAAGGGAACATGATCTGTTAACCGACTATAGCATCAGCAATGGTTCAGTTAGGACCCTTTGTCTCTTGTTTCAAGTCTCACTCCAGCGCTTGAGCAAAAAACATCGATGCTGACACCACACTGGAGCACTGAAGAAGTGCTACACTACAGAGACATCATCTGTAGGATCAAAAACAGAAGCTGCTGGAAAAGCTCAGCAGGTCTGGCAACATCTGTGCAGAGAAATCGAAGTTTTGGGTCCAGTGACCCTTCTTTAGGATGATGTGTTAAATCGATGCTTCACCTTTCTGCTCGAGTTGTTGCTAAAGATCTCACTGCGGTGTTTCAAAGCAGAGTTACCTTCAGTGTCCTGGCCAACACAGTGGAAACTCGATTATCTGAATATGATGGGCGGGTACTATTTCGTTCAGATGATCGATTATTCGGAAAATTGATTTAAAATGTCTTTCCTCTGGGGCTCAGAGTTTTAAAAGTCTGCTCCTTGTTCAGGAGACTGTAGCAGCACAGCATACGAGACCCCGCCCCCCATACCTCCGCAACCCGGTCCATCCCCACTCCCCGCCCAACCGCTCCCTCAACCCCTTCCCATCCCACCCTGCCTCCTCTCCCTAAACCCCATCCAATCCCATTCCCCACCAACTCCAACCCCACCCCCACTCCACACCTGGTCATCCCCGCTCCCCACACGGTCCAACCCCAACACATAGCGTACAAGCGTTCGTTCTCCACGACCACCCCCCCCCCCCGAGGCGTTGGAACTGCACACCAACGACAAGACTGCTGCTGCTGCCTTTGTGGGGTAAGTCTCCAAATAGTGCACAGACACAGCCACAGGCCCCCACACAACTTTTGACTGCAAATTTTTGACACATTCCACGTTTGCCCTGCACAGGGAATGTTGGAGTGATTATTCCTGGGAAGGGTTGTGGGGGGAGGGGTGTAGTGGTTAGGGTACACCCCTCTGTACAACTCCAGGGAGAGAGCGGGCGGGAGGTCAGTCATTTGGAGACGGTACCTGTTTAACCACTGCTGGAAACATGTTTTTGATGTAATTATTCCATTAGGACCTCTAGATCTCCTTCGGATAATCCAATTTTCGGATAATTGGTATCCGGATAATTGAGTTTCCTCCGTATTTATTCTTCAATTAAGATCACAAAAAAAAATGTTTTGGTATGGTCATATTGCTCTTTGTGGGAATTTGCTGGACACAAATGATCTGCTGCGTTTTTACTTTACATCAGTGGTGCATTTCAAAAAGTAGTCATGAAAAGGAGAATGCAAATGCAAGTATTTTAAACTGTTATTGCACCATCATTGGCCATTCTAAATGCCATTGGGGATATTAGTGGTCACTTTCCTTTTGGCTGTGAGTTAACATGGAACTTCAAGGAACCAAAAGATGAGGGGGAAAAATGGGAGAACAAAAAAGAATCTTTTAGTTCCAAAAAGGTGTATTAGACAGGTCCTGGACCTTGTTCCTTTGCAGAATTCTGGCCTTACAGGAACTTTACAGAAATCTTTATTATATATGATTAGTAACTGGATGAATTTAAAACAAAACACTTTCCATTTTTGTCCAAAATGGAATTATTTCAGGTAAATTTAATTGATTGAAAATGCAGTACCAGTAAATGTGTGTGGTGGATGCTTGGACATTGGGAAATTTGAGGAGACAGATAGACTTTTAATTAGTCATGGGCTGAAGGGCTACGTAGAGGGGTCAGGAAATTGAATTTGAGGCCAAACTGAGGTCAGTAATGACAAGGCAGACTCGAGGGGCTGAATTGCCTATTCTGTCTCTCATCCTTACACTCACTCCATCACCGTTGCCCTGACCCGCTCTCACACACTCCATCACCGTCACACTGACCCCTAACACTCACTCCATCAATGCCACCTTGACTCCCTCACACTCATTCTACCACCGTCAACCTGACCCCATTACACTCACTCCATCGCAGTCACCCTGACCCCATAACACTCACTCCATCGCGGTCACCCCGACCCCCACACACTCACTCCATCACCGCCACCCTGACCCCGTGTCATCCACTCCATTACCATCACCGTGACCCCATCACATTGACGCAATCATTGTCACACTGATCCCCTCACACTCGCTCTACCACCGTCAACCTGACCCCATCACACTCACTCCATCACCGTCAACTAGACTCCCTCACACTCACTCCATCACTGTCACCCTCACCACCTCACACTCACACCATCACCGTCACATTTATCCCCTCACACTTTTAAACATATCATCTATGTCACAACTTAGAAACCTTGATGAATTTATTGTTGGAAGGAATCTCATTAGTTTGGTGATGTTCAATTTGCTTAAAATAGGAATGTTCCTTAAAAAAAAATTGTTTTAACTTATTATTTCCTGCTGACCTTGCATAATTTCCATCTCTTGAGCATCTGCAGAGATGTCCTCAAGTAGTATCAGTAACCTGACTTGCAGTTAGGCTATTTATGAAGTTGTAGAAACTGTTGAATATAGTATGCTCTTTACATTTTGAGGTGTACTTGGAACTCTGGGTAACAGTAATGCGTAAGCCAAGAACTAAGGAACTTGAGGCATTCGAGAGAAGAGGCTAAGAGGTAACTTAATTGAGATGTATAAGATAATCAGAGGGTTAGATAGCGTGGACAGTGAGAGCCTTTTTCCTTTGATTGTGATGGCTAGCACAAGGGGACATAGCTTTAAATTGAGGGTGATAGAAATAGGACAGGTGTCAGAGGTAGTTTCTTTACTCAGTGTAGTAGGGGCGTAAAGCTCCCTGCCTGCAACTGTAGTAGACTCGCCAGCTTTAAGGGCATTTAAATGGTCATTGGATAGACATATGGATGAAAATGGAATAGTGTAGGTTGGATAGACTTCAGATTGGTTACACAGGTCGACGCAACATTGAGGGCCTGTGCTTTGCTGAAATATTTGTGTTCTAGATATTGGAGATGGGTAAATAGGTTGCGAGGACTGAGCAGTCAAGAATTTTTTTGAGAGGTGATGACAGCTGATTGAAAGAGAGAGAGACAATACCCGATGAGGAAGAACCATTAACAATATCAGCTAAGAAGGGAAGTTGGATCATTTCGTCTGTGGCATAAAATGAACCAAGTTTCTAGATCGAATATCCTTGTGCTCTGAAAGCAATTGTTCAGGATTTACTGTACTCTAGTTGAAATTATTTCAACTTCTCCATTGAACCAAAGCTTTTTTTAAAAAAGTAATATTGTTGTAAGATTGCTGAATTTTATATGGTATTTG
This sequence comes from Chiloscyllium plagiosum, assembly GCF_004010195.1. Classification (NCBI taxonomy): domain Eukaryota; kingdom Metazoa; phylum Chordata; class Chondrichthyes; order Orectolobiformes; family Hemiscylliidae; genus Chiloscyllium; species Chiloscyllium plagiosum. The sequence continues at coordinate 57,753,518 of NC_057731.1, read as the reverse complement.
TTTCTGTGCAAAATAGTTGAGAATTCTGACAATGACTTAAATGCAAAAAATAAAATTATTTCAACATATACTGTAGAAATGTTCATTTCTTCCTATTTCCATAAAGCTAGCTTTTCATGATGTACTTTTTATTGAAAGCCGTCTGTGTATTTCAAAGTAAATGTGATGAAACAGGTCAGTGCAACATCAAGGGCTGAAGGGCCTAGACTGCACAGTAATGCTCTATGTTCCAAGAGTTAACTATAATGTGACATTGTTGGGGGAATGCAATTCAACTGCATTCTGTGAAGCTTTTATACATACTAATCAACCTATTTGGAGATGTTAAGACACACCCCGGAGCAGGTGGGACTTCAGCCTGTACCAAGTTTAGCTTTATCAGCAAGGTCTGATTATCATTCCTGCTGAAGCCATTTGAGCAGATCTTTGTGAACTTAGTTTCTTCATTCCCTGTTGTGTATGAATGACGTGACGGATTTCTAGGAAATGAATAGTGGCAAAGTCTATTTCCTAGGATAGAATGCTGTTTCTTTTAGGTTTTAGCATTTCTGTGTTCCAATAAGAATGGATATACGTTTCAGTGAGCCAAGAATGAGCTAAAATGATCTAAACAGTGGAATATGTAGTTTTTTCTTTTTCCTAGCTTTTTATGATAATACATCGCAACTGTGTAAATAAACCTTGATCATCAACAACAATGCATTTATATTGTATTCTTAATGTATTAAAACATCTCTTGGTTCTTCAAAAGAATTATGACTTTGGTTGTATTGGGATTTTGAGCTTAAATTTTCATCTTGGAAAGCAAAGTGACACTAGCTGTTGGTGACGATGGATTTGTGGTAGTGCAGGCATTTCAAAGATCAGTATTTTGCTCCAAATCCCAGCAAAACAAATGGAACTATTAAGTTTAGAAACTAATTTTGCAGCATTCATAAAAAAATTTAAAACTTTTCTCTGATTTGCAAACCTAATGAATTAAATAAAAGGTAGGCTAGTTCTACTCACCATTTATTATGTTGCCTTAAAATGCAGTAATTAATCTGCAGTTTTTGTCCAAGTAGGCAAGTAAATTGGTGTTAATGAAATCTGATTAACCAACTATTTTAACACATCAGAACATGAAAGACTTTGTTAATGCACTATGGGGAAATGGGGATTGGATAGCTCCGTTAGTTAGATGGCTAGTTTATAATAGAGTAATGCCAGCAGTGTGAGATTACCACGAGGGCTCCACTTTTCAACGTCTCCCTTCGTTTGAGGCACGGTGACCCTTGAATCAAACAACCACCAGTGTCTCTCTTGCTCGCTTGTGTGTGCGCATTTTGTTTGTTTGTTTGTTTGTTTTCTCCTTCCTTCCTTCCTCTCTCCCTTCCTTCCTTCCTCTCTCCCTTCCTATCTCCCTTCCTTCCTCTCTCCCTTCCTCTC
>NC_057731.1:57729234-57749318 GCF_004010195.1 Chiloscyllium plagiosum | reverse complement strand
CTCTTTCTCTCTCTCTCTCTCTTTCTCTCTCTCTCTCTCTTTCTCTCTTTCTCTTTTTCTCTCTTTCTCTCTCTCTCTCTCTCTCTCTCTTTCTCTTTCTCTCTCTTTTTCTCTCTCTTTTTCTCTCTCTCTCTCACACATGCACGCACTTGCACACACAATAGCGACTTTAGCTTATAACACTTTGATTCATAATAGATCTGTGACACATTACATAAATGAATTAAATTGAACTCAAACCACCTAGGTTTTAAGTTTTGAACAAAATGAAGGGATATGGCTAATCGCAAATTATGTGCAATGTGCTGCAAAATGATGCAACTGCATTATTGAGGTATCTTCATCAGAGAGCACTTAAGCCTCAGCTACATTGAAATGGGAATGTAGTCTTGAAGACCAGGCAAGGTTGGCAAGTTTCTTTCTCTGAAGAGCATTGCAACTTTGTCTAAAGGTTTTTATAACAAGTCAACAGCTTCATAACTTGTACAAGCACCAGATTCTTAAACGCAGACTTCAACTTCTCATATAAACACAGACTCTGCCCTCTGCAACTGAATCCTCATCTTCCTGGACCACAGACTGCAATCTGTGAATATAGAGTCATGCAGCATGGAAACAGACCCTTCGGTCCAACTCGTCCACACCGACCAGATATGCCAACCCAATCTAGTCCCACGTGCCAGCACCTGGCCCATATCCCTCCAAACCCTTCCTATTCATATACCCATCCAGATGCCTCTTAAATGTTGCAATTGTGCCAGCCTCCACCACTTCCTCTAGCAGCTCATTCCATACACGTACCACCCTCTATATGAAAAAGTTGCCCCTTAGGTCTCTTTTATAACTTTCCACTCTCACTCTAAACCTATGCCCTCTAGTTCTGGACTCCCTCACCCCAGGGAAAAGACCATGTCTATTTACTTTAGACAACAGCACCTCCTCCATGACAAACCTCAAAGCTGGAGCTCTGCAAGGATGCATTCTCAGCCCCCTTCTATACTCCCTGTACACCCACGTCTGTGTAGCCAGATTCCGTACAAATGCCATCTACAAGTTTGCTGACGACAGATATCAAGCAATGGTGAGTCATAATACAGAAAGGAGATAGAAGTGTTTGTTGTTGCAATGATAAGCACTCAGTGTTGATAAAACAAAACAATTGATTATTGACTTCAGAAAGAAAGGAAAAGGGTACGCCCCCATCTCCATCAATAGAGTTGGGGTGGAGAGGGTTGAGCGTGTCACGTTCCTAGGAGTGATGATAACCGACAGTCTGCCCTGAACCTATCATGAGATATGACGGTCAAGAAGGCACAACAACACGTCTTCCTCGGATGGTTTAGGAAATTCGGCATGTCCACAAAGACCATCACCAACTTGTACAGATGCAGCACAGAAAGCATACTATCCCAGTGCATTATGGCCTGATACGGCAACTGGTCTGTCCAGGATTGTAAGAGACTACAGAAGGTTGTGTGCATAGCCTAGACCATCACAGAAGCCAACCTTCCATCCATGGAGTTCATTTACACTTCTCATTGCTGCAGAAAGGCTGCCAACATCATCAATGACCCCCTCCCATCCCTGAATTGCTCTCTTCCAACCTCTTCCTCAAGGCGAAAACACAGAAGCTTGAACACACAATCAACAGGCTCTAGAACAATTTCTTCCTTGATAGTATTAGACAGTTGAATGGACCTCTCTATTTTCAAGTAACGTTAATCTTGCTTTGCGCACTTTTTGTGCAGCTGTAACCCTGTATGCCTCACTCTGTCTAAGCAACCTATGATCTGCATGATTTATTTTGCTATGATTTGCCTGTACTGCTTGCAAAACAAAGCTTTTCACTGCACTTAGGTATGTGTGACTACAATAGATCGAATCAAACACTCAGCAAGTGTGGCAACATCTGTGGAAACAGTTAGCATTTCAGGTCCTGACCTTTATTCAGAACTTTAGTTGTTATTAAAATTCTCAAACTGCCTCAATGGTCTTTAAAATTGTGTTAAACAGGTTATTAAAGTGTCTGGTTATACAGCTGTAGCACTGCCTTGCCATTTATTGAGAGACCAGCTTCGCTTTTCCTTATGGGTTTGCGCCAAGTAGGCTATTTTAGAAAAATATGCACTTTAGTGATGTGCAGCATGACTTTGAGCAGGGAAGGTCATGTTATAAGAACTAGGAGAAAGGAGTAAGCCGTCCGGACACTTCAAACCTGCTCCACCATTCAACAAGATTGTGGCTGATCTTTTCGTGGGCTCAGATCCACTTACCTGCGCTCTCACCGTATCCCTTAATTCCTTTGTTGTTCAAAAAAACATTGATCTTAGCTTTAAAAATGTTTACTGAAGTAGCATCCCTTACTTCACTGGGCAAGGAATTCCATAGGTTAACAACCTTCTGGGTGAAGAAGTTCCTTCTCAAGTCAGTCCTAAATCTGCTCTCTCTAATCTTGAGGCTGTCCCTTGTCCTGCCAGTGGAAACATCCTTTGTACTTACATCTTATCTATTCCCTTCATAGTTTTATATGTTTCTATAAGATTCTCCAGAATTCTAATGAACGTAATGCCAATCTCCTCAGTTTCTCCTCATAAGCCAACTCCCTTAACTCCAGAATCAAACAAGTGAACCTCTTCTGCACCACCTCCAGTGCCAGTCCATCCTTTCTCAAGAAAGGAAACCAAAACTGCACCCAGTACTCCAGGTGTGGTTTCACCAGCACCTTGTACAGCTACAACATACCCTCTCTGTTTTTAAACTCAATCCCTTTAGGAATGAAGGACAAAATTCCATTTTGCCTTCTTAATTACTCGTACCTGCAGACCAACCCTCTATGATTCATGCAAAAAGACACACAGGTCCCTCTGCATAGTAGCATGATGCAACGTTTTGTCATTCAAGTAATAATCCTTTTTACAGTTTTTCCTACCAAAATGGATGACTTCACATTTATTAACATTGTATTCCATCTGTCAGACCTTTGCCCACTCACTCAATGTATCTATGTTCCTCTGCAAAGTTTCACAGTCCTCTGCAACTTTGCTCTGCCACTCATCTTAGTGTCATCTGCAAACTTTGACAGCCTACACTTAGTCCACAACTCCAAATCATCTATATAAATTGTGAATAATTGCATTCCCAACACTGACCCCTGAGGCACACCACTGGTCACTGATTGCCAACCAGAATAGTACTCATTTATCTGCACTCTTTGTTCCCTGTTAGTCAACCAATCCTCTATCCTTGCTAATACTTTACCCCTAATGCCGTGCATCCTTATCTTGTGCCGCACAAGAGGCTGCTGCATCTTGTCGAAGGCCTTTTGGAAATCTAGGTACACCATATTCACTGGGTCCCCGCTGTCCACCTTGCTCGTAATGTCTTCATAGAATTTCTAAAAGATTTGTTAAGCATGACCTGCCCTTTATGAACCTATGCTGTGTCTGCCCAATGGGACAGTTTCTATCTAGATGCCTTTCTATTTCTTCCTTGATAATAGACACAAGCATCTTCCCCACTACAGAGGTTAAGGTAACCGGTGTATAATTCCCCACCTTTTGTCAACCTCCCTTTTTAAACAGTGATGTCACATTTGCTGTTTTCCAATCTGCTGGGACTGCCCCAAAGTCCAGCAATTTTTGGAAAATTACTGCAAGTGCACCTGCTATTTCTCCCACCATCTCTTTTGGTACCCTGGGCTTCATTCCATCAGGGCCAGGAGACTTATCAATTCTTAGCTCCATTAGCTTGCCCAACATGAGCTCTTCTGTAATAATGACTATATCCAGGTCCACACCTACCTTTGTCTGTTTGTCAGTTGCTGGCGTGTTATTAGTGTCCTCCATTGTGTGGACGGATACAAAATACCCATTCAATGCTTCGGCCATTTCACCATGTTCCATAACCATGTTCCATGTTCTCATCCTCCAAAGACCAATGTTTACTTTAGCCACTCTTTTTTATTTCATATATTTGTAGAAACTTTTGAGTTGTCTTTATATTCTGTGCTAATTTTTTCTCATGTTCTCTCTTACTTTATAGCTCTGTTTTGTGGTTTACTGTTGACCTTTAAAATTTTCCCAATCTTCTAGTTTCATGCTGTTTTTGGCCACTTTGTATACCTTCTCTTTCAATTTGGTAGTCTCCCTTATTTCCTTAGAAACCCATAACAGACTACCCCTTTTCTTGTAGTCCTTTTTCACTGGAATACACTTCTGCTGAACACTGAAAAATTGCTTTGAAAATCCTCCACTGCTAGTCAACTCTCCCACTATAAAATCTTTGTTTCCAGTTTACTTTAGCCAAGACCTCCCTCATTCTATTGTAATTCCCCTTGTTCAAGCACAGGACTCTGGTATTGAATTTTATCTTCACACTCTTGTTCTGTATTCTAAATTCAACTATACTGTGATCACTCCTTCCAAGAGGATCCCCAACTATGAGATCATTAATTATTCCTGTCTCATTACACAGGACCAGATCTTGGATAGCTTGCTCCCTCGTCATTTCTATTGCTTACTGTTCAAGAAAACTATCATGGATACACTCAACAAATTCCAGAAGTCCAGAACAGGTTATCGATTATCATCACTGCTAGGAGCATGACGCGCTCGATCCTCTCTCTCAACCTCAACTCCATTGATGTAGATGGGAGCATGTTCTCCTCCTTTCTTTCTGAAGTCAATGTTCAGTTCTTGAGTTTTGCTGACCTAGAGAGGTTGTTATTATTCCACCATGACACCACGCCCTCTATGTTCTTTCTGTATTCTGACTTCTTATTATTTGATAACCGTCCTTCCACAGTGGCGTCGTCAGCAAACTTGTCGATGGCGTTAGTTCAAAATTTGGCTACACAGTCATGGGTGTACAGGCAACAGTAGGGAGCTGAGAATGCATCCTTGCGGGGCTACAGTGTTGAAGGTTATCGTGGAGGAGGTGCAGTCATTTATCTTTACTGATTATGGTCTGTGGGTCAGAAACTAAGGATTCAATTGCAAAGGGTAGAACCGAGACCTAGATCTCAGAGCTTTTGAGATCAGCCTGGCTGGGATTATGGTGTTGAAGGCAGAGCTGTAGTCTGAGTGGGAGTCTGACGTATGTGACCTTGTCCAGATGTTCCAGGGATGAGTGCAGGCCGAGGGAAATGGTGTCTGCTGCATACCTGTTACATTGGTAGGCAAATTGCAGAGGATTGAGACTGGTTGGATGGCTCATGTTGATGTGGGCCTTGACCAGCCTCTCGAATTCATGATTGTGGAGGTCAGACGCACTGGGCGATAGTCATTAAAGTACATTGCATGTGCTTTCTTTTATACTGGGATGATGTTGGTCTTCTTGAAGCAGGTAAGGACTTTGGCTTGTAGGTGGAAGAGGTTAAAGATGTCAATGAATATCTCCACCAGCTGGTCTGCACAGGATCTAAGTGTACAGCAGGGGACTCTATCCAGGCCTGTCATTTTCATTGGGTTGAAAATGGAGTATTGGAAATGGAGGCTTATAATATTGCCAAAAGTAGAGTAAGCTTAAGGATTGAGAAGATTTCAAACTTCATCAAAGGTTGACAAAAGAACTATAAAGAAAGAACCAATTGCTTATGAGCATAAACACATTGTAAAAGCTGCCATAGGCAAGAAAGAGATGGAGAAAAAAAATTTGGTTCCCGAGAAGGAGACAGAGAAACAATTACAGTGGGGATTAAGAAAATGACAGAAATTAAATTGATGACTTCTATTTTGTCTTTGAAGTAGAAGGCACAAAAGCCTTCCAGATATGGTGGGGAATCAAGATTCTAGCAAAAATGAGGATATTGGTACTCATAAAGAAATAGCACTCGAACTGATGGGACAAAGACAAATTTGCTTTAGATCTAATGACTCATATTTTAAGGTACTAACATGGGTGGCTGCAGGGATAATGGATGTGTTGATTTTAATCTTCCAGAATTCCCTGGTCTCCAGAACAGTACCCGGGAATTGGAAAGTAACAAACATAACCTGCTGTACAAGAATGGTGAATGGGAGATGACCGGGATCTCCAGAGCAGAAAACCTGACATTAGTAATAGGAAAGATACCAGAATCTATTATTAGGGATACAGTAACACTTGGAAGATCATAACATAATTGTGTAGAAGCTGTATGGTTAAATAAGATGGGAGTGTGCAATAAATCTGTTAAAAGTTTCTGAGGTCTATTAGTGTACTAGAACACAGAAGCTGGGAGTGGGAGTAGATCGTATAGCCAGTTGAACCTACTCTTCCATTTATTGTGGTTATGGCTGATCTTGGGCTTCAACTCTATTTTCCGACTTGTTCTCCTACAGTCTGTTCCGCTATAAAGCGGTATTCGCGTTCTCATGTGACCTTGTGTTATAGAAAATTGTGCCATAAAAATAACGGCGCCTATGGGAAAAACCGGGTTAGGGCTAGCCACGAAAAATATCAGTAAAAATCTAAACAAAAACAGTAGCTAGCCTAACTCAAACGATAGCACGGTCGAAGTAAATGTTAAAATCATATATTTTAATGAAATAATACAATAAATTTAACACTTTAAGGGGTTTCGAGTCTGCTGAGTTACAGTACCTTAAGGCAGGAGCTGAGGGTCAACAGCAGCATCATGTAGTTCTGGGTGCAGGGTTATGACAAAAGAAAATATTTAGCCTAGAAGCGGATGGCTGTGGTTCATTGTCCTCAGACTATTTCTTGTGGGTTGGCTTTAAAAAGACATTTAATTTTTGATGCTTTGACTTCTTTCTTCTTTCATGAAAGAAGTCAAAGCATCAAAAATTAAATGTCTTTTTAAAGCCAACCCACAAGAAATAGTATTCATAGGGTGCCAGGTATGACTTTATGCCACGAACCACTGTTCTGCTGCACTCTGCATTATAGTCATTGTCTTCTAAGAGCTGCAGCTGCTTCTCAACTTCCTCAGGATCGAAGACAAAAGAGAAGTGGGAAGTTCTTGTGGTGCTGCATCCCGGACTTCATCGTCTTCATCTCGAGCTTCAATTTCCCCCGCAGCAACAAGTTGTTGTTGATCAGTCTCCACGTTTTCAAAACCAACTTGCCTGGCAAGAGCAACACAATGTTCTTTGATTGCTTTGATTTGACATCCCCCCCAGACCTCCACATTGGTGTCAAAGGAATTCTTAATGTTAAAGCTGTTCCAAAATTGAAGAACATTGTCCTCATTATTCCCTTCAGTAGCTACAATCAGCTTCTTGAATGTGCACCTTAAATAATCAGCTCTAAAAGCTGCTATTCCACCCTGGTTTGTGGGTTGAATGAGAGAGGTTGTGTTTGGAGGTAGAATAACACTTTGATGTTTTCAGACAGCTCACCAAATGGGAGGATGGCTCGATGCATTGTCCAGAATGAGGAGAATCTTGAAATCCAAATCTTCTCTTTTACAATAATGTCTAAAAACATTCTCGAAAACATCCACAATAGGGCCAGAAAAATTTGCCCCATCATCCAACCTCTCTCGCTTGATCTGAAGTAAACAGTTAGACTGGTATTGAGGTAACTGGGGATGGAGTCGCATAATAGTGAATGGGAGTTCACATTTTTGAAAAATCATTCCCCAATTCACCAATCGCATTACAGCCAAATCACGTTGATGAAACGCACATTATAGGAGAATGACCTGTACATCTTGATTCCCTAAGAAATCAAAGAGTTGTTTATTCTAGCCTTTTTATATAGTCAGTGATAAAATATCAACAACCCTCTGAGGTAGAGAGTTCTAAAAATTCATAGCCCTCTTAAGTGAAGAAATGTTTCCTCAGTCCTAAATGATGGACCCTTTGTCCTGAGTCTGGGCACCTGTGTTCTAGACTTCCAACCAGCAGAAACAACATCTCAGTATCTATACTGTCGATTCAGAGTACTGTTTAATTCAAAAATGAAATCGCCTCTCATTCTTTGTAAGTGCGGTTTATTCAGTCTCTTATCATAGGCCAACCCTCTCATCTCGGTACCGATCTAGTGAACCTTCACTATACTGTTGACGATGTATGCATAGTAAAATTGTGATAATTTGAATTGCAGGGGTCCTACCCACAATCTTTGAGATAGCTGATGAAGCCCTTTTGTAGCCTTTTTTGCCTACAACTGCACTGTCATAAAAACTAAATGAGAAAAGTGACACAGTAAATATTTGAAAAAGTTCTTTAGTTTTCAAATTGTTCACATATTACACTGGCCTGATATTGGACTGTAAAAGGCATTTGAAAAGCATTGGAAGGGTTTCAGGTATGTGGATCATTGGGATACCTTGGGAATGGTAGGACCTGTTCAAGAAGGACGATTTGCACTTGAACTGGAGAGGCACCAATATCCTGGGCGGGAGGTTTGCTAGAACTCTTTGAGAGGGTTTAAACTAGATTGGCAGGAGGATGGGAACTGGAGCTACGGATCAGATGAATGGAGTAGGTAGTGAACAGCCAGATACAGTATGCAGAGAGTCTGCGGTGAAATAGGCACTTGATAGGGCAAAGGTGCAGTCAGTGTAATGGGTTGAAGTTTGTCTATTTTAATGCAAGAAGTATCAGGAATAAGGGCGATGAACTTAGAGCATGGATCAGCACTTTGAACTATGATGGTGTGGCCATCATGGAGTCTTAGATATGACACGAGCAGGAATGGTTGTTGGATGTTCCAGGGTTTAGATGTTTCAAAAGGAATGGGGGGAGGTAAAAGAGGTGGAGGAGTGGCATTGCTAATCAGGGATAGTATCACAGCTGCAGAAAGGTCATTGAGGGTTTGTCTATAGAGGCAATACGGATAGAAGTCAGAAACAGGAAAGCAGCAGTTACTTTATTGGGAGTTTTCAACAGATCCCCCAATAGCAAAAGAAGCATGGAGGAGCAGATTGGGAGGCAGATTTTGGAAAGGTGCAGAAGTAACAGGGTTGTTGTCATGGATAACTTTAACTTCCCTAATATAGATTGAAACCTCCTTAGTGCAAATAGTTTGGATGGAGCAGACTCAATGTGTAGATAGGCCGACTAGAGGGGAGGCCATATTGGATTTGGTGCTTGGCACGAACCATGCCAGGTGTCAGATCTCTCGTTGGGAGGGCACTTTGGTAATAGTGATCACAATGCCAGTCATGGAGATGGATAGGAGCAGACGGTATGGCAAGGTATTTAATTGGGGACAGGGAATTACAATGCTATTAGGCAGGAACTGGGGCACCTAAACTAAGACCAGATGTTCTCAGGGAAATGTACAACAGAAATGTTAAGGTTGTTTAGGGAGCACTTGCTGATAGTGCTGGACAGGTTTGTCCCACTGAGGCAAGGAAGGGATGGTAGTTTGAGAGTACCTTGGGTGACAAGGGATGTGGAAAATCTAGTCAAGAAGGAGAAGGAAGCTTACTTAAGGTTGAAGAGGCAAAGATCAGACAGGGCTCTAGAGGGTTACAGGGTAGTCAGGAAGGAACTGAAGAATGGACTTGAGAGCTAGAAGGGAGCATGAGCTTCAGCAGGTAGGATTAAGGAAAACCCGAAAGCGTTCTACACTAACATGAAGAACAAGAGGATGGTCAGAGTGAGGGTAGGGCCGATCAGGGAGAGTGGAGGGAACTTGTGCCTGGTGTCAGAGGAGGTAAGAAAGGCCCTTAATGAATAATTTGCTTCAGGGTTCACTAGTGTGAGGGACCTTGACATTTCTGAGGACAGCATGAAACAGACATATGCTGGAACAGGTTGATGTTAAGAAGGTGGATATGCTGAAAAGTTTGAAAATCATAAGGTAGATAAATACCCTGGGCCAGATGGGGACACACCCTCGGTTACTACAGGAAGCGAGGGAAGAGATTGCTGTGCGTGTGGTGATGATCTTTGTGTCCTCACTGTTCACTGGGGTAGTGCCAGATGATTGGAGAGTGGCAAATGTTATTCCCCTTTTCAAGAAAGGGAATAGGGATAATCCTGGGAATTACAGACCAATCAGTCTCATGTCTGTGGTGAGTAAAGTATTGGAGAGGATTCTGAGAAACAGGATTTATGATTACTTGGAAAACCATAGTTTGATTAGATATAGTTAGCATGGCTTTGTGAGGGGCAGATCATGCCGCACAAAGCCCATTGAATTCTTTGAGGATGTGACAAAATTATTCAAGGTAGAGCAATGGATGTAGTGTACATGGATTTGATAAGGTCTCCCAGGGTAGGCTCAGTCAGAAAGTAAGGAGGCATGGGATACAGGGAAATCCTGCTGTCTGGATATAGAATTGGCTGGCCCGTAGAGGCGGTGGTAATTGGAAAGTACCCAGCCTGGAACTTGGTGACCAATATTGTTCCACAGGGATTAGTTCTGTGACCTCTGCTCTTTGTGATTTCTATAAATGACTTGGATGAGGAAGCAGAAGGGTGGGTTAGTAAGTTTGCCAATGACATGAAGGTTGGTGGAGTGGTGGATAGTGTGGAGGGCTGTTGTAGGCTGCAATGGAACATTGACAGGATGAGGAAGTAGAAGGGTGGGTTGATCAGTGATCACTGATCATCCTACTGGGCTGATCAGTGGCAGATGGAGTTCAACCTTGAAACATGAAGTGATTCATTTTGAAGGTCAAATTTGAATGCAGAATACAGGGTTAAAGCCAGGATTCTTGGCAGTGTGGAAGAACACCGGGATCTTGGGGTCCATGTCCATAAATCCCTCAAAGTTGCCACCCAAGTTGATAGGGTTGTTAAGAAGGCGTATGATGTGTTGGCTTTCATTAGCAGGGAGATTGAATTTAAGAACCGTGAGGTTATGCTGCAGCTCTTTCGAGCCCTGGTTAGATCATACTTGGAATATTGTGTTCAGTCTGGTCACCTCATTACTGGAAAGACATGGAAACTTTAGAGAGGGTGCAGAGGAGATTTTCCAGGATGCTGCTGAGACTGAAGGTCATATCATATCAAGAAAGGTTGAGTGAGCTAGGGCTCTTCTCATTGGAGCAAAGAAGGATGAGCGGTGACTTGATAGAGATATACAAGATGATGAGAGGCATAGATAGAGTGGATAGCCAGACACTTTTTCGATTAGATTCCCTACAGTGTGGAAACAGGCCCTTTGGCCCAACCAGTCCACACCAACTCTGAAGAGTGACCCACCCAGATCCATTTCCCTCTGACTAATGCACCTAATACTATGGGCAATTTAACATGGCCGATTCACCTAACCTGCACATCTTTGGACTGTGGGAGAAAACCGGAGCACCCGGAGAAAACCCACGCAGACACGAGAAGGATGTGCAAACTCCACACAGACAGTCACCCGCTGTGAGGCTAACCACTGAGCCATCGTGCCGCCCCAGAGCAGAAATGGCTATCACAAGGGGGCATCATTTTAAGGTGATTGGAGGAAGGTTTAGAGGAGATGTCAGAGATCAGTTCTTTACCAGAGAGTAGTGGGTGTGTGGAATGCACTGCCAACAGTGGTGGTAGAGTCAGATACATTAGGGACATTTCAGCGACTCTTGGATAGGCACATAGTATAATGAAGGTTGGTCTGATCTTAGAGTTGGATAAAACGTCAGTACAACATCGAGGGCCACAGGGCCTGTACTGTTCTATGTTCTAATGCAGTAAACATTTTCTATATAGCATGCTGTTGGTTCAGTCAAACATGGTTTGCAGTTTTTTTATATATGTTGCAATGCAAAGTCCTGGAACATCGCTATGATCTTTGAAACTTCAACTAGGGAAACAGGTGGGTGAATGCAAACTCTTCAGGGTCATGAGGGTGATAATTATCACTCTCTACTGATAGATTTTGTCCATGTTCTTTATCAGAAATGCTGGATGTTGTTTTTGTTCATCTCGTCCTATGGATACTGGACAGTCACAAAGCAATATGACCTTTGGACACTCCAATCAACTTTTCACTGGCATCTATGTTGGCACACCCACAGCAATTTTCCTAGTTTTGCTTTCCAACTTTACACACTTCATTTTAAAGATTAAAGAGCATATTAATAAAAGTTGTTAACGCTATCCAGTTTCTACCACATTAGAAATTAAACTTGGGTGCATATTTGTTTAGGATATGAACAAGACCATTTTGCAACCACCTCTACTTGCCTGTGGTTTTGTAATCTAGTGTGACCAGTTGCAGTCTATTTGGTGTGATCATATGACAAATGTGCACAAATTCAGCTAAAGCTGAGTTCAGAACTTCAGCTTATAGCAGGGATCCTTCCATTGGATTTCCTATTCTAGTGGAAATGGCCGAAGACTTCACTGTGCCACCGGTTAGCACTGCTGCCTCACAGCGCCAGAGACCCGGGCTCAATTCCCGCCTCAGGCGACTGACTGTGTGGAGTTTGTACGTTCTCCCCGTGTCTGCGTGGGTTTCCTCCAGGTGCTCCGGTTTCCTCCCACAGTCCAAAGATGTGCAGGTCAGGTGAATTGGCCATGCTAAATTGCCCGTAGTGTTACATAAGGGGTAAATGTAGGGGTATGGGTGGGTTGCGCTTCGGCGGGTCGGTGTGGACTTGTTGGGCCGAAGGGCCTGTTTCCACACTGTAAGTAATCTAATCTAATCTGAACTGCAGTTCTTTGTTTATCCAAATTTGACTCATCAGTATTTCACTATCTTCTTCCTTTTGAACGAACACTAAAATTATGCACACTACTCAAGTTGTGCTCTCACCAAAGCCCGCTACAATTGTAGCAAAACCTTTGTATTCTTGTACTGCAATTCTCTTACATTAAAGGCCAATATGGCATATGTTGTTTTAACTGCTTACTGTATTGCATGTTGGCTTCCTTTTGAGATTTTTGCATACATAGATATCTGTGGATATTCAGGATTAATGCCTTTTCAAATTTATTCTTGCGTTTCCATTCAGCCAAAGTGAATAAACTCACACTTGCCTACATATATTCCATCTGCTGTTGTCGCCTGTGCACATAACCTATGTCCACCTCCATAACTGTCACCAGCTTTGTATTGTCAGCAAAGTGAGATTATTACTGTCATGTAAGGCATGATTGTTTTTCATTCACTCATGGAATATGCCTTTCCAAAATGCAGCACCTCATATTTATCTGCATTAAACTCATCTGCTACTCCTTGTAATGAGACTTCCTGTACCTGTATTCTGTGCCTCAGCTAATGAAGGCAACCAACTTGTATGCTGCCTTCACCGCCCTGTCTTCAGGGATCTGTGGACTTGTATATCAAGGTCCCTTTGTTCCTCAGTACTTTCTAGGCACCTTCCATTCATTTTATACATCCTTCTCTTAAAATGCATCACCTCACATTAATCAGGATTAAATTCGATTTGCCATTGCTGTGCCCAATTTATCAGCTGATCAATATCAGACTGTAGCCTGAGAACATCCTCCTCACTATCAACACCATCAATTTAATGTCATTTTTAAAGCTTTATATTTGTATTGTACAAATGTTTGTCCTACTGTATTTACAACAGGCTGCACAATTGTATTGATTTTAATTCCCTTGTTCCCCTGGTGACATATGGCTATTTAAACAGATGTTGAGTTAACATGAAACCTCATGTTTGATCAGCTGATTTCTGCCTTGATAGCATAGAGTTATCATTTCCAGCAAGTCTAAATTAATTTAACTCGTTAACAGTTAAAAAAGGAGGCTTTTTTAAAAGTTCAGTGCAATTGATAGTTACAGTTAGAATATCTAGTCCCCAACATCTGGCTTGTCACAGCATTCACATGAAAAGAAATGGGAAGATAAAAAGGGTGATTGATGCTGGGCTGTTCCAATACATTCCTTAGTAACTTGCTCAAGAGCTACATAGATAGGTCTGGCAGTAAGTTACCCTCTTTCCTAGTATTTGTCGTGGCCCAGAAATACCAAAAGCAATGGAGGAAATATTTAGAGAAATCATGAACTATAAATAATTACAAAATTGATTGGAAATCAACTTTTACTTTGCAGTGTTTTTCTATTTAGTTTTTTGAAATTATAAACACTTTAATATTACTGGGAGAGCAGATGAATTTCTGAGTTTGAGCAGTATAATGCCATTCAATTCTTATATACACTGAATTAATTTATGTTCTTGATCGTTACTGTCAGCTGATGCTGATCCAAGTAATGTATTGTCAGAATTAGTAATGTCACTCAGGACTTCCGGTTTCACTGTTTTGTCATACTTGGTCAATTTCTACCATTATTAATTCCTGCATATGCTCTTGAACTCATTTACAAAGGGACGTTATTTTGTCATATCTGGCTGTCAGTATAACTTCAAGAGACATGCTCATGATGTCACAGTATACTTGCCTGTGAGCTGAGTATATAAGAATCTCATACTCTTGATCGGAAATCACTTGAAGCATTACATGCTACCGAAAGCATGCTGCTCATGTAATCTAAGAGTTTGACTTTAGATAATGTGCTTATTTCAATTTTGAGAAAGGAGTCTAAAATTCACCGTTGGATTTCTATGCTGATATCTGACTCTGCCTTCAGTCTCGACATAGGAACATTTTCCATATATTCAGCAGACAAAACAAGTGTTACTAACAGAAACTGTATGATTTTCATCAGGAGAATTAATGGTGCTGAAATTGACTCTATTATAGCAAACTCATTTCTTCAAACTGTGAAACAAAGTATACTGTCATAACATTGTTAATACCGTAAAAATCATTCTCAAGGTGCATGTGCATTTTAACATGTCTGCTAGCAGAACACCACAATTGAAGGAGATCTGTGTCTTTGTTAAAATACAGTAATAAAATCTGTTGTGGCATGTTGTAACCAAATGGCTTTCTCCACTGCTATCTATAGATATATTACTGGAAATGTAACCCTGTGGTGGTCTATTTCCAGAGTGCAGGTGCGGGAAAGTGCCCCAGAATACTTTGGAAATGCTTCATGGATGAAGGGTTTACCAACAATGTGGCTGAGCTTTCATTTATGTTTCCCACAATGCTGTTTAAACTGTTCGAGCACTATATTGAAGCTTCAGAGGATAAGTTGTTCAGGGCCTTCTCATTATATGAACTGATGAATGACATGACTAGGAACCTGGAGATAAAGGTTGAGACCAAATGTTTTGAGTTTGCATTGATTGGCAAACTGAAATAATTAATAACAGTTGTGAAAGGAAAATGGGAAAATTTTTTAAACTTTCCATAAAAGAAGTCAAAAGATTGAGTGACAGATATTTGTGTAAAACAGTTTTCACAACAGAAAGTTTAAATTAGTTCTTGCAATTACTGTATCCTTTGAAGAATTTTGCAGAGACCTTCAAGCAATCAGTCTTAACGATATTGACATGGACATGATGTACAAAGAATTCAGCATTTTGGAATACACTGCCCTGAGATGAAGCACTGCCAGAATAGTGAGGACAGCCCCAAACCTTGAGTGCATTCTCCCACAGTCCTAGACCTTGGAATCTGCCAGAGCAAAGAGTGTGTTTCACAAAGTCGCTGGTCCTCGAGCTACACCAGTTGTGTTTACCTCTGTGACATCCCTGGAAACAGCCTATAAAGCACAGAAAATTCTATGTCACAGAGCTGCTCAGGATGAAACTTGGCAAAAACTACTATAGTTCTCCAGAACTTGTTTGAAGAGGCACATTCCACAAGGAGATGGACAAATGTCTATGTTGCCCAATTTTCCCTGTCCTGCTCGCATGTTGCATGGAGCTTTCTGTCAAATCCATCAGGAATGATGTATGTATAAACTGATAGGCAGTTGAGGCACTCTGGTCTGAATCTCCCTGTGTATGGAGACATTGATATTTCTGCCACCGTTGTGGGTGCTGTGTTAAGCTATAAGTGCTCTGCATTTACACAAACATCAAGCATCACTGCATACAGAGGTTCTAACTGTGCTCAGTGTTGCAAAGGAAGGTTCTACAGAATACTCCAAGCAGTTGGACTATGCCATACAAACAGATAAACAAAATTGTTAACTAAAACAGAAATTGCTGGAAAAACTCAGCAGGTCTGACAGCATCTGTGGAGAAAAATCAGAGGTAATGTTCTGTGTCCAGTGACCCTTCAGAATTTTTTAGAGTCCAATCAGTGCTTCAAAGCTTTGACACTGAGTTTTTTTGGCAAGCTAATTAGCTACACCGTCACCAGGCAGCTATCAAGTGGAATTTATGACGATTTTCTTTTACAATTAAAGCATCCAAACAGCTGTTCATCAAAATCAGTTTCACACTTAAATTTCCTATTCTGGCTTTCCTTACCATGTTTCAGTGTGACTAGGTGTTGAGACTTCATTTTTTCAAACTATTAAAATAAGCCACCAGCTATCACAAGAATCACAATTTCTCATATGTTAGTAAAACTAAAATTAACCATCCATACCTCCTAGAATAAAATTGATGAAAACAAAGTGCTGGAGAAACTTACCAGGTTGAGCAATATCTGTGGGGAGAGAGAGCATTAACATTTTGAGTCCAGTATGACTCTTAATTGGAATTCATAAACTGAAGTTTTATAATACGTGGAAAACAGGTCAGCTAGATTTTAGGAGCTTGAATAATTAACTCAACAACATCATGAAATGAAAACTTTGGGTTCAATGGTGAAACATGCTATCAAACAGAAACTGTATGCCACACTTACATATATGCAAAAATTAATATAAAAAGATCCGGGTAGAGGGCCAGATGTAGGTCTATTCAGAGAGAATGGTCAATAACAGAAATGGTTAGTAACAGTCAGGGTTGGGAGAAGTCCTGAGATAGTTACAACTGATGAGAAGAAAGCTCCATAAGCAGAAAGTTGCACAAGTGTAAGTGAGGAAGACAATCTACAAGGCTACTGAAGACATGAATTTAAAGAACCCATTTTAAATTCATTAGTGAGCTGAGTTAGCTGTTTGTTTTAAGGCTCTCATGGGGAGGCATTAACTAAAGGAAATAATTGAGTAAATTCAGAAATTTGTAGAAAGGAAATTAGTTTCAGCCATGCCAGCTTAACAAGTAGCCGTAGTTTGAACATATAAAGATGACTATTCACTGAGGTTTGAGTACTTGTAAGGATATTGCTGGTTTGTAGGAGATTAATCTTTCTTTATAATATTTGTAATAAAGTTGTTCCTGTAGTTTTTGTGTTGTGTAATATAGTTTGTTTTGTCTTGCATAATAAGCTTTTTATGTCAGTATTGCTAAAATCAAAAGAACTTTGGGAAATAACTCCACTTTGTCGTCTGGACTTTTGAGCTAAAGAAATTGTTTTCCATGTTTACATTCTTCCACCCATGTGCTAAATGATCCATTTTGTCTGTCTTATTTGTTAATGAATTTCTGTGTGGTATTTAAAGGAGTCGCATAGTAAATTAATAAGCATCATCTCCCATTTGTTAAATAAACGTTTTTTTTAAATAAATGTATTTCCATCTTAATGTTGAAACCTGGTCTGAATTAACTTTAGTTCTGAGTCTGTCGGACAAGTTACTCACCTTGGTGGTTTAAATGAGTGGGTACACATTTGTGATGGCTTGTGAGTAGTGGGGCTTTATTATCAGTACACTCATCCTAATTAGAACATAGAACAGTACAGCACAGTACAGGCCCTTCGAAACCTTCCTCCAATCACCTTATAATTATGCCCCATTGTGATAGCCATTTCAACCCTGGGAAAAAGTCTCTGGATATCCACTCTATCCATGCCTCTCATCGTGGTTTCACAAGTCGGTACAACATCGAGGGCCGAAAAGCCTGTACTGCACTGTAATGTTCTATGTTTTTGTACACCTCTATCAAGTCATCTCTCATCCCTCCGATGAGAAATGCCCTAGCTCCCTCAACCTTTCCTCATAAGACATACCCTCCAGTCCAGGCAGTATGCTGTTAAATTTCCTCTGCACCCTCTCTCAAGCTTTCACATCCTTCCAATAACGAGGCGACTAGAACTGAATACAGTATTCCAAGTGTGGTCTAACCAGGGCTTTATAGAGCTGCAGCATACCCATGCAGCTCTTAAATGCAATCTCCCTGCTAATGAAAGCCAAAACACCAAATGCCTTCTTAACAACCCTATCAATGTGGGTGGGAACTTTGAGGGTCTATGGATGTGGATCCCAAGATCCCTCTGTTCTTCTACACTGTCAAGAATCCTGCCTTTAACCCTGTAATCTGCATTCAAATTCAACTTTCCAAAATGAATCACTTCACACTTTTCTAAGTTGAACTCTTACCTGCCACTTCTCACCTCAACTCTTCATTCTGTCAATTCCCATTGCAACGTACAACAGCCCTCCACACTATCCACCACTCCTTCCAACCTTTATGTCATCAACAAACTTACAAACCCACCCTTCCTCTTCCTCATCCAAGTAATTTATAAAAATCAGAAAGAGCAGAGGTTCCATTTGAGTAGTTCTAAGCTATAAAAATATGAAGGAGCAGAGGATTGTAAAAATTCTCATCTGGGACTGTAGTGTTCTCTTGATCTGGCTTCCTGCCAGCTCTTCATTTTGTCTCTTCAGTACGCAATTGCCTCAAAAGTACTCCATTTTCATGGTAACTTGCAAATTTGTTTCCAGCAGACTTTATTCTTATCATAAATAACTACAGATAGCGATAAATTGCAGCTGTTAAACTAATCTCTAAAAGCAAAGTGCTCTCAGTATCAAAAGTAAACTTCTGTTACCAATGTCACTTGTATGGGTTACCAATTCAACTGTAACCGATAGCAAGTATGTTTTTAGCTTGACAATCTTGTCATCTGCTTGATGCTAAGAATAATCTGCTGACCCTGTATCCTCTTTTTATTACCATGGTGACCTACTTCCATCTCCATCTCATCTAATTCTAACCTTCCTTTAGCTCATTTGCTGCTGAAATCCTGATTTAAACTTTGGTACATCACAAAAAAATCTAAAAGAACTGTGGATGCTGGAAATTAGAAACAAAAATAGAAATTCCTGGAAAAACTCAGCAGATCTGTTTGGTGAAATCAGAGTTAATGTTCTGGGTCCAGTGACCCTTCTTCAGAACTGATGGTAGTGAGGAAAGGTTGGTGTTTCTGCAGAAGATGGTGGTTGGGCGGAGAGGGGGGGAAGGAGGAGTAAACCTTTGTTACATGGTGTGCTCTTCTGGCCTGCCTGTTACTTTGTATCATAAATCTAAATTTCTGTTCACCCATTATTCTGTGTTTGACTATTCTAGCATCTCCATTTTTAAATTCTTATTCAGTTCTGAGGAAGGATCACTGGACCTGTAAAGTTAACTCTGATTTCTTTCCACAGATGCTGCAGACCTGCTGAGCTTTTCCAGCAATTGTTTTTGTGTCAGAAACTAATAATACTTGGAAATCAATGTACCGGAGCTCCATTTTGAAGTATAAAAGATGAGAAGACTAATATGTACCTTTGCAAGTTTTACTGTTTCTTAGTCTTCAGAAATAGGCAGCCTCAAGCTATGCCAATGTTTGAGTGTGGATCTGTGGCAAGTTTTAGACATGTACAGTTACATGTCTAAAAGATATTTAGATAAGTACGTGAATAAGAAATGTTTGGAGAATTTATGGGTCAGGTGCAGGCAGGTGTGACTAGGTTAGTTTGGGATTTTGGTTGGCATGTTCTGATTGGACCAGAGGGTCTGTTTCTGTGCTGTATGTGTCTATGACTAGAAAATGCTAGGAAAAGGTGGAATGTATGCTAAAGACAAAGTAGTAAAGGAACGACAGGTTAGGTACGGATTGAGCTCTGAGGGAGAGAAAGGCAGACAAACAAACAAAGATGCAGCAAATTACTGCTGGTGCTGGAATCTGTACAAAAACCACAAATGCTAGTGATCACAGCAGGTCAGGCAGCACCCATGGAGAGAGAGCAAGCTAACATTTCAGGTCTAAATTAGTCTTCGTCAGAGCTGTGAATCATGAAGCAGCACCAAAACGGTTGTCGATTTACCAAGGAAAGAGTTGTGGGAGGGGGCCAGTGTAGGACTGGAACAAGGATTGTTCCACATATCCCATAAAGAGACAGGGATAACTGGGACCAATGTGGATTCCCCATAGCCACTTCTTTGACTTGGCAGAAGTGAGGAGAAAGTGAGGACTGCAGATGCTGGAGATCAGAGCTGAAAATGTGTTGCTGGAAAAGCGCAGCAGGTCAGGCAGCATCCAGGGAAC